>NW_026971793.1:0-54016 GCF_026151205.1 Bolinopsis microptera | reverse complement strand
TCATTTTTTGGGCTATTGATAATTAATAAACCAAAAAACGAAAACCAAAATTTCCCTATAATTAGTCATTGGGTTTAAAAATTTTTAAAATTTTTTTTGGGTAGCTATTTTTTCAAAAACCCAAAAACAAGGGGGACAAATTTACTGTGAAGGAACAGGTAAATCTAGTAAAAATGTTTGGGGGGGGGGGGGAACGGTTCACAATTGAAATAAATTGAGGGGGTACAATGGGACCGGAAAAAGGGGGGGTACTTTTTTCCGGGGTTTGGGGTTTTTCTAGAGGAAATAAAATTTTCTTTTTTAAAAAAAAACGAATTTTTTCGTTTTTCAGTTTTTTTTTAAAAATTCAGGGGTTTAATACGAATTTGATTTTTAAATTTGATTTTTCTGGGGGAAAAGCTAAAAAAAAAAAACCTAATAAGGATTTTAAAAAACTTATTTCTTGTTCTTGAATTACTTAAATGGGGAAGCTGCCCCGAATTGCAGGGGGAATAATTTGCTGGTGGGTTTTTATTGGTTGTTATAGGGGTTGAAAAATTGGTTTTTTTAAATTTTTAGGGGGGGGAAAAATAGGGTTTTTTTTTTTTCGGGAATCCGGAAGGGGAGGGGGGCTCATAAGGGGGGAATTTCCCCTTTTTCTCGGTTTTTAAAATTTTTGCATTTTTTTACAGTAATTCATGGTTGATTTTCCCTTTTATTTTTTTTTGCGGTTCCCCCACTCCCCCCCCCCCCCAAATTTTGGGGGTTTTTTGGTAAAAATATATAATTTACCAAATTATTATTTTAAAAAAATTTTTTAAATAAAGCTTTGTTGATTTTCCCAAAAGGGGGAAAATTGCTAAAATTTAACTCCCCGGGGAAAGGGGCAGGGGGGGCAATTTTTTTTTCAAAAAAATTTGGGGAAAAATAAAAATTGGGGGGGAAAAAAAACGAAGCCGTTTTTTAATTTCGGGGTTAAGGAAATATTTACAAAAAAGTAAAGTTTTAGTTAATTATGAACGGTTTTAAAGGGGTTTTTTTTGTAAAAAAAAACAAAAATTGGGTTTTCCTTCAAGTATTTTCCTGCCTCCCCGGGGGAAAAAAGGGGGAAAAAATTTTAAGATTAAATTTTTGCCCACAACCCCTGTTTTTGGAATTTTTTTGGGGAATTTAAAAGGGGGGGCTTTGGGTAGTGAGGGAAAAAAAGGAGGGGGGACAGCTCTTTTTTAAAAATGGACCCAAAAACTTTTTTTCGTTTTGGGGGGGGGGATAGAAAAACCCGGTTTTTATTACCCAAATTTTGATGGGGGGGGGGTTTTTTTCGGGGCGGGGGGACCCGTCTTTGTGTTTTGAGGGGGGGCCCGTAAGAAACTTTTTTTTTTCCCCACTGGGGGACCCCATTTAAAAGGTATATGGGGTAAAAGTTTTTTGATGGTTAAAAAAAAATGATTTTTTAAAGTGACTTGGATGAAGAAGGTTTTTGGGCCTTGGATTTTTTTCCCAAAAACCATTTATAAAACATCAGGGGAACCCTTATTGGGGGTTTTACAAACAGTTAAAAAAAAAGGCTGGTTGTGTGATTTTTCTGGGGGAAATTTTACAGACCCTGGCGGGGGGATGGAGGGTTCTGTAAGGTTTTTCCGATTGGGCATTTGTTGGGGGGAAAGGGGGGGGGGGGGAAATTTTTTCTTTTTGTTAAAAACTTTGGCAATATGTGATGGCGGGGGCCCTTTGTTTTTTTTAAAAAACGGGAGGGGAAGGGGAAGACGAAGGAAAAAAAAACTTGTACCGTAAACAAATGGGGGATCCAGTGGGACCCAACTTGGTGGCCAGGATAGTTTGGGGGGACACATCGCATTCATTCCCAATTCACCCAATTTATACTAGAGATGTACAGTTATTAGATTCACCCGATTCTGTTGGGGGACGAATATCTTGGCATTAGATTTATTGGCTTTTGAAAAACAGGATTATTGCTCAGGGATTATTCAGAGCAGACAAAATTTGCTCTGGACCCCTAGCAGGGGGTCGGTTTGTCTCTTGTCAAAATAAAAACGGAATTATGTCTACAGGTTTTCAAAGTTACATTGATATTTGTTTTTGGTGAGCAAATATATGTGGATGATAACATTGAAAAACCATTTGTTTTGGGGGGGGGGACTATCGTTTTGAATTTTTTCCATGTTGGCACCAAAACATCTTCATGTTGTGATGGGAAAGGGGACAAAGACTGGCGGGGGGGACGATAAAAAAGATGGAAAAAACCACATTTTAGGCTGTGGGGGAACAAGCAGGACCCAAACACAAAAATGTAAAAAGGGGGACGTATTTCGGAGAAGCAGGGGGAACTGCCAATTACCACTCTTCTTGGTTAGAAAGATGGAGTGGTTGGGGGGGGGAACTGTATCGATGGGAGAGATGAGGAGGGGGGGGACCATCTGGCCCACTTGTGGAAAAGGTATTCTTTCCTCGAGATTTTGTCGAAAGTTGAAGAAAACTGTCAAAATTGTTGCTGCTCTGTCCATGGAATGAAAACCTATTTCTTGTGGAGCTGAGAGATCTTTTGTGATGGACTTGAAAACCTGGGGGAAATGAAAAAAAAGTTTGCTCTGAGGCCCGGGAGTAACTCTAAAATTTTCTTTACGACTGTTCTGGACAAGTTTGGATAAACGGTTTGAGTTAAACATCTCCTTCTCGTTTTGCCTTAAAAAGGATTAAAAAACCAGTGTGGGACAATTCTTAAAGGAACTGCCCACAAAACGTTTTTCCATCATTCATCTTTCCCAAAATTCACAATTTTTTTTTTGGAGTAAGCCCGATAGAAACTTCAGTGATTTGTTACCGAGAGGAACCTTCAAAGTTTGTGACCCACATGTTTTGGGAGGAGCTGTACGTGTACCAACCAGTTGTACTCCCCCAATATGTATTCAGCTTCTCCTTGTCCATTAAAAAAAAACATTTTTCCTTAGATACGAGGTTGTTGTTCCTGATAACAATTTACCCCGAATAGGATAGGAAACTGTAGCTAATATAACAAATTACCTAGGCTTTTTTTCACCAAAAAAATTTTTTCGGAAGGGTTCTACACAACAAAAATTTTGTTTTGGTGACAACAAAATTTAAGTGTATCGGGGGACTACTCAAAAAGTTTGTAATCTTGTGGGGATGGGCTGTGGAGGATGGTTTCAGACGAGGAATCCTGTTTACTAATCATTTTTAAATGCAAATCAAAACAGGGACATTACATTACCCAAAGGACCCAGTAAGTGTGGATGGAGATTGTTTTGGATTGTTTGGACTTATCCGATGGAATGGCAATGGTTCCATTGTTCAAAAACGTATTTCTAGAGGGTTTCTGCTTTTAAAACGTATATTCGTATTTTCGTGGTTCGTTAGGATTTTCTAGCTGGTCCTAGCTAACGTTATCATTATTTTTAAAAAAAAAAAGCGTGTGGCCAAACCTTAACTAGATGCAAGGGGGGACAAACAGTTGGCTCTAATAAAACAAATCGTTAGTCATTTGCAATTATCGGTTCGGGGAGGGATTTTGTTTTGTCGGCTGTTTTACCTATTGATAATTCTTTTTTTCTATTATGACGGGGCATCATCTTTCGAGAAGATTATTGCCTTAAACAAATCAAATCATTGGGATTTACAAGCTTCGGGGAATGCTCAAAAAATCGGTGTTTTCTTAGCACCGTAGGGTTTTTCAACTCTCACTATTTTGCCATTGTGTTGGGGCCTGGGCCTTACCGAAATCTTATGGGAATATTTTCTATTTCTATGAGGAAATGCCGGGGAAAAAGGTTGGGTGACCCTGGCTATTTTTTCGGTTGCAATTCGTAACCGTGTGTTTGGATAATCATGGATCATTATCATCACTGATCATCGCTGTCATTTCCAAATTGTTGGGCAAAATTTCAGGGGGACTTTCTTTGTGTCAAACGGTGTTAAACTTTCAAGACGGACCTAAAAAGTTTTTATTAAGGGCAACCCCGCCAAACAAGCAGGAAAATTTTCTAAGCAGTCCTTGAATCGTACTACGGAAGGAATGTTTGGGACAACTAAAAACTGAGTTGGAGAATGATTTATAAAATTGGGTTCAAATGAAAAGGGTTTTCCCTCACGGATTTTTGAATAACCCCAGACCCCCACGGACAAAAAATTCCAGAGGGTTGATTTTCTAGGGAAAAAAAGGGAATGGAGTCTGCTTGTTTTTCAAAAATTTTTGTCAAAAAAAAAGGGATGACCCACAAAGGGTTGTTCGTGGGGGGTTTTAAATCCCTTTCCCTTTTGAACTTTGTGTTGGTTTTTCATATTGAATTTACATTTTTCGGTTTTTGGGTTTGGGAAATTTGGGGGTTTTAAAATTTTCTTTCCCGAAATCATCTAATTTTGTAGCAGAAGGTCTGACACCCTATGGTAGTACATTTTCCCAACGGGGAATACAAAAAAAATGAACCGAAGGAAAATTTTTTCCATAATTAAATAAAATTACTGATTTCCTTTTTGCGGGGATCCCCTTCATAGTGATCTGTGTCTTCCCAACTCCCTTGAAGTGTTGGATGCAACTCCTTGGTATTAGCGTTATTTCCCCTCCGTGACCCATCCCCCGATCAATTTCCAAATAATCAAAAACCCTCTGATTTTTATGGGGGGACGGATTCTTTTGGTCAAGTTTGATCCAGTAATCCCAAATCCCAGAGACTTATAAATCCCCCATTATTTTAAAAAAAACAACCTTTTTTTACCAAAGGCGCTAAAAAGGGGGAACCATTAAACAAGAATCACTCCCGAGTGTAATTACGGGTCTTTTAAAGAAAAATTAGGGGAGAAAGTTTCAATACACTACGGGGAAGCTTTTTGAGGTAGGTGGAAATTTATAGAAAACAGCAGAGGCAAATTGGAGAAGAAGGAAATTAAAAAAACCTCGCCAAAACATTCTTCAGAAATCCCACGGCAGGAAACGAATTCAAGGGACAACTTTTTTGTTAGTATAGGGTTAACGGGAATTGGATGTTTTCACTTGTAAACAGAGTGGGGGACCTTTTTTTCAAGACTAGGAAAAATCTAAAAATATTTGTGATCTGGCCCTTTTCAATCCCGTGGGGTTTAAAAATCGGTTGAGTAGGGGCCCCGATAGGAGTTTTGGGTATCGGATTTTTCCACAACAGTTAAAAATTTTCAGCAGCGATTTTTTTCAAAAGTTTTCCCAAACAAACGAGTTTTTCAATAATTCAGTTTCATTGTTTTTTGTATTAAAATTATAGAGGATTTATACTGTGGGACAGTAACCAGTATTATAATTAAATCAATGGTTAGAATTGTTTAATTCAAAATCTAGAAACAAAATTAAAAGTTATTGATTTCCAGGGACTTTTATAGCTGACGAATTTTTAACCTAGAAAATTTCCCACAAGCGAGTCCATTATAAATGATGGGGCATTGGCGGCATAAACGTTACAATTTGTTCGGAACATTTAGCTAAAAAACCAAAATTTATCTGAAAAAACTTTTACAGGTGTCTTTAGTTTTAATAACTTTTTAAAAGCTTTATAATTTTTTAAAGCTATAAAGTTCTACTGCTCTGTAAAAACACCTTTATCTCTTGGGGTCTGTATTTATTTTTTCATTATTTTCACTTGATGTGATTAGCTAGCTCATGTTTTCCGAGTTCTATTAATTAATTTTAGAGGAATGTACGGACATAAAATATACTAAAAAGGGGAATTTTTGGGATAAGAATCTTGGCCACACTTTTTTGACCCACTTCATGATCCCAGGGGGAACTGTAGATTCTCTTTGTTGGTGTTTATATCTTTGTTCTCCAGCATAATGTCATTCATGTCCTCGAACATTGTAAAATGGAGCTGTTTTGCTGTATTATCCCATGGCGGCTGCATGCTATTAAAAAAGGGTATGGCAATATGTGCACAAGGGGTCCATGCTATTAAATACTCTATAAAACTTACAACAGGGGGGATCACTATTCTCCTCAAAATTACTGGGCTATCGTTCCTAACAATGAGTTCATTGTGGAAAGAATGCTAAATATACGCATATGGAACGATATCTCGAGAAACTGTATTGATTGGTTTGGTAGGGATTTTAACAATTTTTTTATCGGGCAAAAAAAATTCGTAATTCCTTCTTCACTCCAGCCTTAATCCCGCTTGTGACTAAATTGGGGTATCTATTTGTTGGGTTATCTACTGTTGGGGTATCTATTGTTCAATTAATCCTTTGGAGGGAGCAAGAGGAGGTTATCGTAGGGAATTATTGTGAAAATTCAGTTTTCAACAAAATTTGCCCTACAAGATTAATAAAAAAAATTGATATTACAACCTTAAATTTATAAAAACCAAATTTTTAAAAAAGCTTTTTGAGAACTTTTCGAATTTTTTTCAAAAGTGGAATCCTCAAAAGGACATTTTATAAAAAGTGCCAAAAAACAAAAATTTACTTCTGTCTATATTTTTCCAAATTAATGAAAATCATTTTGCCCCCGCGCCAAATAATCCAAAACGGTTTTGGGTGTATGTCCCCAGCACTTAAGTTAATTGGATCTCGTCCCGGAATATGCATTTATTTAGTGTTGGTCCATATGAGGGGCAAGCAATTTTTTCATATCCATTGGTTGATTTGTTTTTTTGGTGTAAAATATGTGTAACTTAAAAAAACTTTTATATTTTATTTTTGCCAATATTTCCATATATACCTTTCTCTCTAAACTTAATTACGTCAAAATCAAATCAAGTATCAATGGTTTTGATCTGAAATCACAAAAAACTAGTTCCAGAATGTTACATTTTTATTCTTGAAAAATGTCCCTGAAATTGTTCTACTTTTATTTACTGACAGATTTTTACGAAATGGATGCCGACTGGCCGAGATGCAGTCGGCAAAAAAGTGTTGTTTTCTTCTTATTTATTTTAAACAATGTTTATACTCAGCTAACCTTTTTTTACTTTCATATTTTCCGAGTTCAATGTTGGTGGGACATTTTCAAACTTCTATAAAACTGCTTAGTAACAGAACAGAATGTCTGCATCCGCGGCAGTTCGGGGCCGATCGTTTATAAAAACAGTAAAAACACGAAAGTGGCCTCAACACTGAATGAATAGAAAATACAATTACTACCAAATCCTTTTACAAACCTTTATCGGACATAATTTGGGAAAGGGGGAAGTCCGGGGACAATTGCACGTGATTCTGAATTGGATATTAAAATTTTTAAAAAACGAACCCATTAATACTTTAAATCCGCCCGAAGGCATTTCAAAAAAAACCTTTTTAAGTTTTCCTATTTTTGGAGATCCAAAATTAGTTTAAATCCAAAGGAAGTAAAACGAGGAAGCTGAAAGAAATTGATGGCTTAAATGTGATTTAGTTTTAGATAAACTTGTTACTTATTTATAAATTTATAAAACATTTTTTTTATAAATAAACTTGGTTTTTTCTTTTTTTGATCCCCAAACAATTATTTTCCCGATAGAAATTGAAAATAAAAAACCGAAAAAAAAAAAAAGATATATCTTGGATAATAAGTTTGTAAATTAAAAAAAATTAAATTTTACAAATTTGTTAAATGGTATTCTTTTGGGTAAAAAGGGGTAACTTCCATTTTGGAACGGGGTTTATAAACATAATTTAAATACCGGGGGCTAGTCACGTACCTCGCAGTCGTTTTTCCACTTTATTGGCGCGTTTTTCAAGTTAAAAGGACCGATACAGTTTATGAAAGATTGATAATTATTGGAAGAATTTGGAGGACAATTTCTTGTTCGGAAACGGATCCCCAACTTGTTTTTATCAAAGTCTTAAAAGTTGGGGGGGGTTTAACCAATTATTTTCACAGGAGTGACGGTAGGCCCAAAAAGTTAGCAGGATATTCCTGAAAAATAAACAAATGATGAAGCGTACTTTGAGCCAAAAAAAACTTTTTTACTTGTGCTTTTCCGTACAAAGGCTATTTCCCAAGGGGATTACAAACCTAATATTACTTTTTCAAAAAATTAAAAAATTATACTATTTTTCTACGAAATTGTGATTGGGGGCCAAGGTTGGAGGAATTTTTTTAATAAATTAAAAATTTTTAGTAAATCCCCAAAATTTACTGCTGTGGCCCCCCCCCAATTTACTTTTTGCGGCCCCCAATTTTACCGAAACAAACCCCCGGATTTAATTTTACGGGTCAAACAACCCCATTGTTTATTTATTTACCGCCAAAATTACGCGGGTTAGTATCGGAAAAGTGGGTTTTACTATGCAAGTGTTGGAAATTGCAAATGAAAGGTAGGTTGGCCTCATGTTCTATTTAAATTTTATCGAGTTAGATACATTGGATAATCAAGCGTTTGGGTTTGGGGTTTGGGTTGATCCAAAAAACACAAAAAAAAAAGTTTTTTTTTGCTTTAATGGGAGTCAAAACAGAGGCAATCAACAACCAAAAAATTATTCCGTATTCCAAAAAGTTTTTCGTGGACTTTTTATGGGATTAATGCTTAAAAAAATCGTTTTTAAAATAATTCCACTTATTAAACCTGACAAACTATTAATTAAAAAGGAACACCCACCGTTTGGGTTTTTACATTTGGGTTATGTTGATTGTATGGGAAATTCCCAGGTTACATTGGGCGATTTTTTTCATACAAAATTAAAACACAACCTTCCCCCCCCCCCCCCACCCACCCCCCCCACCCCGAACTATTATTGTTTTTGATGGGCTTATTATCTGGATTTTAATTTGATGTATCCAAAAACTTTCATTTGGGTTCGCTTGATCCCAACCAAAACTTTTCAAAAAAAATTCCCAGTTTCGTTGACTAAATCGTTTTAGGAAAAAGATTTTCGGGTCTTTTCAGGAAAGCAATTTGCAGGTTGGGTCTAAATTTCATGGGTAATTTTTACCCTCGCGATCCTACATATTACGGTTCGGCTTTATTCAATAATGGGTATTGGATCTCTGTGGGAGTCATATGGGTGAGGGGGAAACAGTAGTCATTTCGAAAAAAAAACTTTCTATTGCGGCAGGGAGTTTCTGATGGAATCAAGTTGGTTCAGTTTTTTTTCGGCTGGAAATATTTATATTTTTAAAATGATTTGTTTAGGATATATTTAAATGTTATTAAGGTTGCCTTTAATTTTTCAAAGGCCGATATTGGACTTTGATAAATTTTACAAATATAAATCTTTTAGTTTTGGGTTTAACTTTAAAAGATTTAATTAACCGGGGACAATTTTTCGGAAAGGAGAAAAAATTTCATAAAAACTCTGGCTTGAATAATCATCGGAGCCCAAGTTGAAAAAACAAAATTTATATGGATTTTATTATTTGTTTACGGTCGTTTACCAAAAACAATAATATGGGGAAGGTTCCATTCCCCAAGCGTTTAAATAACCGGTAAACACATTCATTTGGGGTGAAATGGATGCAAAATTTCCCCTACACCTTCGGTTTCAAAACATTAGCAGTAGCCTCGTCAATTAAACCCCCAGAAAACTTGTTTGTCCTTCAGCTAAAAGGATTCCTAGCGAGGAACAAACAAATCAAGCTGTCATCTCTGGGGGGGGAACCAGCCTGGGACAGATTCCCCCCACCCTTCCCTGGGACCATCCATATCTCCAGGACCCTTTCCCCCATGGTTCTGGGGCCTGAAAAAATCGTTACGGATTTTTCAAACTTCTACCTTTTCTCTTTTAAGCGCGTTCCCACCCAAGTAATTTCCATTCCCCATCTGAACCTAAAAAAAATACGGGATCAAGGATTTGTACCTTTCTTCAGAGTTTCTGAAAACAAAAAAAGGGACCCTCTCTTTGCGGGGATTATGGCTGGATGGATTTCTTGAGTTTTCATAGAAAGACCCCCATTTCTCTAGGGTCAAAAACCATTTTTCCCATCTAGTAAAATATTTCACCCTTTTTTTCTGGTTCAACCATTCTGAAGGAGAGGCTTTGGGAAGTATGGTTTTAACTTTTAACCTGACCAGTTTCGGGGAGACCAACAAATAACCTTTATCTTTTATCACATGGTTGTTGGGTTAAAGAAAGATTTCGATCCACCGTGAGAATGTTAAATCCACCTTCAAGGGTCGTTACTTCCCAATCTAAAAGGTATTCTAAACCTCTTACTTTACACACCCCACCTGTTTTAGGCGCCCAAAATTTATTGGCTTCAAACCATTGTTTTTTTTTATTCTGTACCCTCTAAAAAGGGAAGCCTCTGGAAGGGGCAAAATCAAGCAAAAAACTATAAATTTATCCGGCTCCCCCCACAGGCCAAGTCAAATTCCATGTTTTCTGTCTCGGTATATTTTGTTTAGTATTTTAACACAACCTGGGGAATCCACTGGGGGGGGAAACCCATGTTTGGTTATTTATTTTTAAAACCACAGGCCAAACTGGCTATGGGGGCATCCCACGTGGGGGACTTTTCTTTTGGGAGTAGTTACAGGTTAGAATGTAGAATTACTTTGGGTTTTTTTTAAGGGACCAGTGACGGACCCAATCAAAAGACCCGCCAAGGGAATTACCAATGGACTTAAGGCAGGGCTTGAAATTAAATATCAGGCAACCGGAGGTTTGTGTATTCCATTCCCTTTTGCGTTGGTAAAGTTGGCTTTTTGATTCGGGAATATTATTTCTTATCTGGAAAAACCAAAATTGATATTATTGAAAAACTTTTAAAACCCCCATTTTTTATTGTTAGGTAAAGTATTTTATTAAATACATTAAACCTTTTTTTTACCAAGCACAGGGGTAGGGATATAGGGAGTGAATACTTTCAAAAAGTGGACCATGGGTCGGTTTTGTTATAGTGGTAAAATCCTGGTTGTATGGGCACGGGGGGATTATCAAGTGGGTCAAAAATATTCCCCAGGGAAAGGGGGGATGTTTTCGGCAGGGGGAATATGTGGGACAAAGGAAGGGGGACTACGTTCTGGAAAAAAGTTTTCAATTAGTATTTTAAGGAAATTATAAAAAACCGTTTTTATTGATTGTTTATATTTGATAATAGGTGATCGGGGGGGAAAATAACCCACTCTAATTTAAACCATTTAGGAAAAATAAGGGGTTAATTCAAAAAAAAATTCGGAACAAAAATTTCATATTTTTTTTGGGGGTTTTTTGTAAGTTAACGTAAACTCAATGCCTCAATGATTTCGTTCTAATTCAAACAAGGGAACGTTTTACAGTAAGGTTAGTAAAAAACGTTTAACAGTGAGTTAGCAAAAGGCTGTAAACAACAAATACGAGGGGACATTATAAACCAGGGGAAAATTGGCTTTTAACTGGCTAGGGCTGAGGGAAGATTGCTGGGAAAAATATATCAAAAGTGAAAAATTGGGGTGGGGCAAGTTTTCCATAACGATATTTTTATGATTTTTTCGGTCGCCGATAAAAATCGCTTAATTTTGGGAGGCGGCTTTTTTCGGCGTTTATTTAAAAAAAAAAAAAAAAAATAAAAAAACCGGTTTACAATTGCTTATTTTTTTTGTGACGGATTATAAATTACGGTTTTTAAAAAAAAATTCGCTTTATTTAAAATTTCGGAACCGATAATTTGGTTGGGTTGCATAAAATTTTCAAAAAAAGGCGCCTTTTTTTGAAATTTAATAAAAGTGCGCTTTATTAAAAGGCGCTGTTTAAAAGCGTTACTAAGCGTTCCGCATGGAGCGGATTTGAACGGGGGCGGTTTTTTTTCCCAGTTGGGATTGGGCGCCAAAAAAAACGGGTGAGAAAATAAGCGGTTTTTCATCGGTTTGGCCCGGGCTTTTTTTTTGTTGAATCCCCCAATTTTATCAAAAGCGGATTATTAAGCGACTATAAATTGGTGGTTGGGGCAATTATTGTAAGCTGTTTGTTTAAAGCCGAAAATTAAAAAGCGGCTTTATTAATAAAGCGGGCTTTTTAAAAATGAGTATTCAGGAAACGCTATATTACCAATTTCTTTTATTAAAACCGCTTATTAATCGATTTTATAAAGCGTTTTTTTAAGAAATTCGCCTTAAATTATAACGGCTAAGTTTACATTACGGCTATTTCAACCCCGCTTTTTTTTTAAACCGCTTTTTTCCTATACATTATCGATTGCTGCCCCTAAGACTGGGGGTCGGAAACGGGGTTAGTGGCCCGGGGGAAAATTTAAAAAAAGCGATTATAAAGCGATTTCTCAAATTCCCCTTAAACCTGGTTGGGAACCTTTTATCATGTTGCTTTATTTATCTGGAGGGACAGGCAACCTGGGGTTAGGACACCGGGGCAGCTGGAGTAAGGGATTTAAAAAGGCGCTACTATTAAAGGCGCTTTATGAATCGGCTTTTTGTTTACCACTTTTTTTCCTAAAAATCCACCAAAGAAATTTAAGTGCGCTTATATAAGGCGTTTTTTTCAAATGCTGCCCCCCACGGGTCGGGCCCCCCTTACCTGGTTCGGAAAACGGGGTGGGGGGAGTGGCCCGGAACTTTAATAAAAGCGCCTCATAAAAGCGGCTTTTTTTAAAAATGCTAGCCCCCCCTTTAAGAAAACTGGGTCGGGGAACACTTGGAAAAATTATTCAGTGTGCCCGCTTATATAAAGTTGCTTTTCTGAAAGTCCAAAAACATGGGGTTGCCCCCCACCGGGTGGGGGGGGGCAGAGTCAGGGTTTTAAAAAAGGCGCTTATGTCGCTTTTCTACCGCTTTTTTTTTCTTAATCCCCAAAAAACCCATGGTGGCCTGGGTTTGGGCAAGTGAAATTTTTATTAAAAAGGGCGGCTTATAAAGAGTTTTTTTTTTCAATGCTGCCCCATAAAAAAAAACCTCGTTCCGGATACGGGGGGGGGGGTGGGTGTTGTGCCCGGGAATCTTATAAAACGGCGCTTTAATAAAAACGGAATTTTTTTCATCCCCTAGTCTTCTTCAAAAAAAACCTGGGTTCGGAAACAAAAACTGGAGAGTTGCCCAACTTTTGGGCATGTGCTTTTTTTTTTTATGAGGAGCCCAATAACCTGGGTGTTTTTGGGGGACCACCGGCCAGGTGTCAGGATTTTAAAAATAAGGAGCTTATAAGGGGCGCTTTTATGAATTGCTTTTATTTTCTACCGCCTTTTTCCATCCAACCTATGGGCCTGGGTTGGCTAAGAATTTTATTAAAAGCGCTTATTTAAGGCGGGTTTTGTTTTCAATGGCTTTTTTTTTGGCGGGCAAATTCTGTGTTCACTGTTCTAAGTAACTCCATAGGCCCCTCAACCCTCGTGGCCATGGTTACTGGTTTTTACTTTTGTGGGACGGGAGTTTATCGTCTATAAAATTTACTTCGAAGGTAAGCCGTTGCGGCGGCTTTTTCTGCCTCGATGGCAAGTGCTATTAATTACGGACGTAAAAAAGGTCGGCTCTGGGGCTATTGGGACCCTTTAAAAACAAATGGTCAACTTGGGTTTTACCTTTTTTTACTAGGGCGGGGGCCGCTTCAAAGGGGCTTTCAGCCTGGGTTTCATTCCGCCAAAATTCTTTATTCGGGATTATTAATGGGGTTTATATGGCAACTTAATTAGTCTGGGGGGTTCCCAGGTTAAAACTGGGTTTACTATGTCTTAGCTCATTGGATGTAACAACCTTTTTTTTGCTTTTTTTAACTAATTTTTGCCACGTAGGCGAAGTCGTGGCATTTAAAACATACTAAAAGTAAACAGAGTAATTAATAATTACAATTAATTAATTAAAAAAATTGCTTTTAAAATTTATTGGATTTTCAAAATTTGGTATAAGATTTTGGGGGGTGGACGGCTTTTTAAAAAAACGGTTGAGATTTTTACCTACGTAAATTATATTTTGTTTCAACATTATTTTAGGGGGGGGGAACCGTTTTTCGGGGAACGATTGGGGGGGGGACGGATTATGTTCATGTTTTACTTAGGTCTTAATAATTTTCTTTCGAAAGTAGGCAACGCGGCCCACCTTTCTTCTCGAGGGATTCGATTTTGGCAAAAAGTTGCTTACGAAGATAAGGCGTCACGCGCCCCGGGGGGCCCAAAGAGATACCATATAACAAATGGTTCAAACGTCGGATACGAGGGTCACAAACTCGGGGGGGGGCGCCGCCGCCTGGAAAGGGTTATTAACCTAACAAGGGGGGGTTACGCTTTCAATTTCGGGAAAATTCCCCACCCCCCTACAATGGGGGGCTTTTATATATTTAGTTATAAACCATTAAAGTTTGTTGTGTTTTATAAAACCATTATTATTAAACAGATGTATTTATTACCATGGGCTAAAACGTATTTTATAAACCTATAAGCCATGGGGTGCAAGGGAGTGACAACTTAATTGTTCGCCGGGGGTAAAATTGTTATATTTTGTGGATAAAAAAATATTTTTTTTTAAAGAGTAAATCACTTGGACCCAATTTGATGTTTACAATGTACTGGGTTCTTGGGGCCGGGGAACCCATAGCCCACACCCCCAACGTAGCCCCATTCGTTTGGGGGCCATTTTTTCGTGGGAAGGGAAAGCGGGGGGGGGGCGACGGCGTACTTTTTAAGACGGTGGTACTAACATCCGTCAATTTAGTGGTATCCACCCCTGTTATAAAAAAACCTGGGGCGTAAGTTGGGGTCTATTTGGGGGGGAACATAGGTCATAAAGGTAAATTAAACAAATTGGGGCGCGGTTTTTAATTCGTGGGAAATCGGTTAAACAAGGGCTTGATATGGCCCATATTTTTAACGCATTGAAAAAACTAAATAAACATTTTGAGAACACAAAAATAAAATTATTGACCTCCCACAAGGCTGTGAAGTCAAAATCTTTGTTCCAATATTTACCAAGCTGGGGGCGAGGGGCACCCAAGTTAGTGGTTGAATTTTTTACCAAATAAATACTATCGGAAAGGGCGGCAATGTGTTTGAATGGTGGATTGCGGGGAGGAATTTGGGACGGGTGACCCCCACTCGTAAAAATATTTTGTTCCATTTTTTATTTGGGGAGGTCCAAACTCGGGGCCTTTTTTTTACTAATTCAGTCTCGGCCCCAAAAAAAAAATTTTCAGGGTTGGACTTTGGGTTTTTTTTGGGGTTTTTTGCAAGGGCTCCGTACAATAAACGGTTTTACATAAAAAATTTTCCTAAAATTTCCCAACCTAACCCCTAACACCCATAAAAAACCCGAAGTTAAAATACCATAAACCCCTTTTCCCAAAAGATGCCTTACCCTAATAGGGGGCCCTTAAAACAATTCGAATTGGTATTTTTTAACTGGCCTGTAAGGTGACCAAAAAAAAAAAACGGTTTTTTTTTTTTTTTTTATGTCCATAAAAAAAAAAAAAAAATTCTCCAAGGGAATGGCATTTTAACCTAACGTTTAATGGGGGGGTTGGATTCGGAATTCCAGGTCCCAAAAATTTTTTTACATATCCGATTTCCAGATCACTTTTTTCATTACCCCCCAAAGGGGGGGCTAAAAAATTTGGTGCGAGCGATTTTAAGTAGAAGCGGGTTTGATAGAAGGAAAAAAAGGGCGGGGTTCATTAGGGGCGGGCCCTATAAAGGCGGTCTTTTTTAAATCCTTGATTCTGGCCGGTGTGGGTGACCCCCAGGTTTGCACAAGAAAGAAAAGGTCAATTATTAAAAAAACTATAAGGGCGGGGGCCCCAAACACTGTTTTTATTCCAGGGTATTCTGGACCAGGTTTATAGGGGGGAAATTGTGTAAAATCGGCTTATAAACTGCGCAGCCCATTGTTATTTTAAAAAAAAAGGGCGCTTTAATTAGGAGGCGCTTTTTAATTCCCGGGGGCACTACCCCCGTTTCCGGGGGACAGGGTTAAGTGGGTGCAAGCTTGAAAAAAAAGGCGGGCTTTAAAAGCGCTTTTTATAATTCTTTTTTTGGGGCCAACCAGGTGCCATGGGGGGATAGTGAAAAGAGGGAAAAATAATGGGCGGTAGGGGGGAAGAAAAAGGCGCATCATTTAAAAAGCGCTTTCATTTCCTGGGGCACACCCCTGTTCCCGAAAAAAAAAACAGGTTAAGGGGCGGCAATTTGAAAATAAAAAAAAACGCTTATTTAAAAGCAGGTTTATTATTTTTTCTTGGGCCACCCAGGAGGGCCATGGGTGATTAGAAGAAAAAAGCGGTTTTTAGGTAGGAAAATGCGGATTTTTCCCATTAAGTGCCCCGCCTATAAGGCGCTTTTTTGGAAATCCTAGACTCTTGCGTGTTTGTAAGGGGTGCACCCCAGGTTTTGCTTCAGAAAAAAAAAGTCCACTCACGCAAGTTGTCCGGTTGGGAACCAGGTTAAGGGGGAAATTGGATGGAAAATCGCTTTATAAAAGCGCTTTTTCAAATTTCCGGTGCCACATATCCCCCCCGTTTCCGGAGGACAGGTTGTGGGCAGGCATTGGAAAAAAAGCGTCTTATAAGCGCTTTTTAATTCCCGGGGGTGCACCAACCCCTGTTTTTTTCCGAAAAAAAAAAAACAGGGGGTTAGGGGCCCCCCAGGCCATTGAAAAAAAAAAAAATCGGTTATAAAAAAAGCGCTTTATTAATTCTTTTGGCCATAACCAGGCCATAGGGTTGATTAGAGAAAAAAAATCGGTAGAAACGCGATTTTTTTCCATAAATGGGGCAATATTAAGCGGCTTTTTAAAAATTCCTGACTCTGCGGGGGGGTAGCCATGGCAACCCCCAGGGGTTTGGGTCAGGAAAAAAGGGGAACATGAAAAGTTTCCAACCAGGTATAAGGGGGAGGAAAGGGAATTGAGAGAAAAATTCGCTTTAAAGCGGCTTTTTTAAATTTCCGGGGAAACTTTTACCCCGTTTATCGGACCAGGGTTTATAGTGGGGCCAAGCATTGGAAAAATAAAGGCGGCTTTATAAGCGCTTTTTTAATTCGGGTGGGGCCACCCCCCCCTGTTTTCCCGAACAAAGGGTTAGGGGGCCGCAAGCATTTGAAAGATAAAAAAAAACGCTATATAATGTGCAGCCTTTTATTTAATTTCTTGCCAAAACCAGGGGGGGGGCCCCATGGGTGATAGTGAAAAAAAAAAAAAGGCGGTGTTAGGAAGAAGTGGCGGATCATAAAAGGCGTGGGCCTATAAGTCGCTTTTAAATTCCTTGGACTCTTTGCCGGTTTTGCACACCCAGGTTTTGTTCAGGAAATAGCAACCATGGGAAAAGGTTCCAACCAGGTTTTTACAGGGGGAACTGAAGTAAAATCGCTTATAATGGCGTTTTATTTAAATTCCGGGGCACCCCCCTACCCCCGTTCCGACAGGGGGGCTAGGGGGGGGCTTGCATCGGAAAAAAAAAAAAAAAGCGCCATTATTAAAGCGCTTTTTATTAAATTCCTGCTCACCTGGGGGCCCAGGATGATTAGGGAAAAGCGGTATAAGCGGGTTGGAATAAGGTTTGAATTAGGCCCGTTAATAAGCGCTTTTCTAAAAAACAACACCGATTATAAATCGGATTTATTTAAAGCGGGTGATAAAATGGATGTTAAATTTATTAAAGTTTTCCCTGAATCAATTTTAATAAAGCGTTTATAAAGGCGGCTTTATTTGCGCTTTCAAACTAACAAGCTAATTTGCCCACACCCCAATTATAAAAGCGGCTTTTATTTAAAATCGCTTATAAATGGTTTTCAAAAAAAAAGTCTGCTACGAATCTGGGCTATCGGCAAAAATAACCGGGCTTTATCCACCCGTTTTTTTGGGGGCATCCAAATAATTCCTACTGGGGGGGAAGAAAAAAACCGCTTTTCAAAATCAGCTCCGCGGACCGCTAAGTTAAGGCGCTTTTTAAAAAAGCGCTTATAAGGCGCTTTTAAATTCCAAAAAAAGCGCTTTTTTGGGAATTATGGGGGAAACAACCAAAATTTATTAGGGGTCGGAAATTATTAAGGGGTGCGATTTTTTTTTTGAAAAAAAGACCGTTTATAATTCGTAAAAAAAAAAGCGATTTGGTAAACGGTTTGTTTTTTTTTTTTTTTGTTAAAAAAAAAAAAAAGCGCCGAAAAAAAAAAAGCGGGCTCTATAAAAGGCGATTATCGGCGGGGGTGGGGGGGGGAAACAGGGATCCCAAATAAACATATCGGTTTATGGAAAAAACCCTTTGGGTGCCTGAAAAATTGATTCCCAAATCAGTTGATTGATATGGGTTGGACGGAGGGGGAACATGTGGAAAATTATTAGAAAAAAAACTCTTTCTGCGAAAAAACAAAATGCGGGACCCGTGGGAGGGAAATTTCTACCTGAAAATTTAAAAAAAACAGGAACATGGCGACAAAAAGTCCCATGAACCGGGGAAGGGGAGTAATCGGGTCATCCATAAAATATGTGTTTCTTTGTAAAAAAACCGATATGATTATTCCATTCCTGATATATCAGGGGCCATAAGGGGGGGACCAATCAAAATTTCAGAAAAAAAAATCAACGGTCCTGGGGGAATAAGGATAACATAAAAAGTATTTGTTAAAAAAAAGTCTACAAAAAACTTGAGGGGGGTAAAAATTATCAAACCAAAAAAATATTTGCCGATTGGGGGATATAGTTGTCCAAAAGGGGGTGGATTCTTCCCTATGGGGGATCTCAGGAATGCGGAAACCAGGTGAATTCCAATTGTGTATTTTTTTTTTTTCCTGGAATCTGAAAATGGAGTGTCAAAATTCATTTTTTATGTAATAATAATAAACACACGTTACAAAAACAGAAAAATAGAGAACTGGGAGGAAAACTTGAAAGGAAATGGTTGAAGGGCAAAAAAAAATTATAATAATTTTTCATTTTGGTTTTACCTATAAATAAAAACTTGGGAAACCTCAAAAAATAAACAAATGTGAAACTTATTTTTATTTTTTTCCTACAAAATAATCTTAGGGATATCAAGGGTTTGAAAAGGGATTAAAATGGTCTTTCGTTACATAGGTTAACATGTATATCAGTGATAATTTTAAACTAATGATCGTTCAATAATAAAAAAAAGGGGCAGTTGCAATAGCTAAGGGTCCGGGGGAAATATGGTTTTGATATTTTGCGGGGATTTATCAAAAATTGGGGTTTCCCATTCCATCTTCTGTAAAAAATTGGATTTCCAAAATTTCGTTTGGGTCTATGGTTCAAAACATGATGTGACGGAGTAAGCATTAGGTGGGGACAAATATTTTTACCAATTTGGGCTTTTGTTTTCTAATTTCAGTTGGAAAAAAAAGTTCATACGGAAGTGGATTCTAAAATTTAATTGTAAAAATTTTGTTTTTGATAAAAATAAATAAAGATATTTCCAAAAAAACTGGATTTAAATTAAGTAATTTTAGGGAGTGATAATGCACATTCCAACAACAAATTAAAACCATTTTCGGGGAGAGCGTATAAACTGTTGTCTGTATATTGGCTGAAGGGAAGTTTGAAGTGTGCCGGCGCTAAACAGGGTTCAAAACAAATAATTTGGGGGGAAATAGCAAATTGTAATTTCCGGATTACTTTAAAGGTTTGGGAGTTTTATCTGAGAAGAGGTGAATTTAAAACAGGGATGGGGGGTTTCATTGTAGCCATGAAGAAAAAAAGGTTTCTTTTTTTTTTAAAGGGTAATAAAGTGGGGAAAAAAAAAGGTACTTACTTTGAAAATGGACCAACCTTTTTTTTACCTAAATTTTTAAAAAGGCTTTTCGAGTAACTGACTTGATGGTAATGCATCTTTTGCTCAAAGTGTTTTTAACCCAGGTCTTTTTTTTCTTTTTCCTATTATTTTAGCTGGGCTTCTTCGTGGTTTTCCATCTGTTTTTCTGGGGATTTCCTGTGATTGAATAATTGGTTTTTTTTTACCAGTAATTTCATTTTGCAAAATTTTGGTTTTTACAGTATTGGAGCGGGGGGAAATTCAAAGCAAAGTAAAGTTTTTTTTTATAAGCATACCGTTATTTTCAGGCCGGGATCATAACAATGTGTTTTGTTTAATTTTTCAAAATTACCTCATTTTATTTTCGGATTCAAACCACGTCAATTTTTTGGTCCACCAGGGGGGGGGGGGGACAGGGTTTTTTGGAAAAAGTTGTTTTTCTGTTCCTCCTGGCGTTTATTTTTCTCCAGGGAAGCCAAAAAATCGTTAATAAAATTGTCAATTTTCCTTAAAAAAAATAAAATTTTTTCATCTAAAAGTGTAAAAATGTTAAAATTTCATTTTCCCAAAAAAATAAAAAGTTACCACAAAAAAAAATTTCAAAATTCCCCATCTGACTTTTTTTACGACGATGGTTTGTATACAAAAGGATTTTAACAAATAATATATTCCCCAACAACTTTAGGAAAAGGAGTTCAGCGTAGGTTCCTTACGTGGGCTTATTTTTTACCCCACAATCCTTATTGGTTTTTGTTTTTTTTTAACTATTCAGTTACAACCCACTTGTAAATTTCCCCCATGGACAAAAAACTATGCGGTTCAAAACTTTCGCTTAAGAAGGTGAGTGGGCAATTGGGGTTTAAAACTAGAATTGCGTTTTGTGTTTTTCCAAGGCTATGCTGATTCATTTAAATTCAGTTCTGATAAATTTGTTGGAGGCAAATTTCGAAAATTAAGTTTTTTACATGGTTTCTTTACTTCTCGGTTTAATTATAATGTAAAGTTAGGTTTATATTTTCGGGGATGGGGGGGACTCATTAGAGGGTTATTTTTAACGAGGGGGTCCATTTTAGAGGGTTCTCAATTGTTGGGAGATAGTTGTTTTAAAAATAGTGCACCCCACCATTCTTATGCATTTCTTTTAACGCAACTAAGATGGATTTTTCATTACTAGAAGTATTATCGGGGTGTCCCTTGCCGCTTTGAAATATTGTTATATGGGTTTATCTTTTATACTATATATTAAAAATGGCGGTTGGGAAGGGGGTAATTTTACTTTTTTTTGTTTGGGTTTTTGTATAACTTTCATTTTAACTGAAAATTTTGGGGAATCTGTGACACATTGTAATTTTGGTATGGAATCCTTTCTAATTTTTTCTAATTTTCTTAAATTTCTTAATTTTCATAATTTTATAAAAATTTTTTTCTTTAATTTTCTTAATTTTCTATTGTCTAATTTCAAATTTTCGTTAAATGTTCTAATTCTTTCTAAATTTTTTTCTTAATGTTCTAAATTTTCTAAATTTCTAATTTTTTTCTAAATTTCTTTAATAATTTTATAATTTTTCTAAATTTTCTAAATTTTTCATAATTTCTAATTTTCTAAAAATTCTAATTGGAAGGTGATGTTTGGTGTTTTTTATCCGTAAAACCTTTTACTAAAACCACCCAACGGGGGCATTCCTACTTTTTAACGGGGACCTTTCCGCGGCAAAATAAACCTGTAAAAAAAGATATACATAAACTGAAATAAACTTTTTTGACTGGGTTCAAACAAAAAATTGGGGCGTTAAATGGGCGCCTTCCAAATTTTTTTCTTCAGGCATGGATAAAAAATTATAAAAAATTTTGGGCCAAGTGGAAGGAGGGAGTTTAGAGCCCCCAAAGTTTTGGGGGGGACCCCCCAAAGTGGTGTCAAAAAAATCGCGAAAATTAAAAAATAGGTAATTAATTTATTTTAGATTTATTTGAGTCTTTGGTACCCCAACAATTTTAGGGGTTTTTTATTTTGAACGGGTTTTTCCTGCTATTAAGTACTTTAACTATTACTTTAATTAAACCTTATGGACGGGGGGACTGGGTGTAACCAAACAATTTTTTGGTGTTTTTTAATTTAAATTTATTTACAAATCCATAAGATAAGGGGAATAGGGATAGGGAAAAACAAGGGGGAAAAAAATGGGATTTATTATTAACTAAAAAAAAAACGCGTAAAAACAGCGGCTCTAAGCTAAGTTGTGACCCCGGAAAAGCTTTTCTGTCCCCCCCCACTCAAAAAATGAGTACCTTTCTTTTCACCGGAAGGGGGGGAAATGTATTACCAAAAAAAAGCCATTCGGAAAACTGGCTCTTTATCCCCTAACATAGTTTTGATTCATTTGTTTAGTAAAGGCAAAGATCAAAGTTACTTTAAAATTTATTATTTGTTGGATGTTAGGGGCCCCAATTAAAATTATAAAAATGTAAAACACTTGAAATTTCCCCTAATTAAAATTTAATATTTTAAAAAATTTATAACTTACTTTATTTGTTTAAGGTAGGCAGAATTCGATACATATGTTTTTAAACCTTTTTTTTCCTTTTCAGGAGGGGTACTATTAAAAAAAAAAATAATAATTCTCTTTTCCATATTTTCCTGCAGAAGAAAAAAAAAAGCCCAAAATTTTAACCCTTAGGTTTTTCCTTTTGTTTGCCACCGGTGACATAAAAAACAAAATTTAAATTTTTCATGGAACTAAATTCACTTAGAAAATAAAATTCTTAAGTTTTAAGTGGAAACATGTTAAACCAAAAAAATTTTTACCGTTTGAATTATCCAAAGTAACTTGTGAAGAAAATCCCACATTTTTCCATCAAATGTTTAGGGGGGAAATATTTTCCTTCGGTGTTCTTAAAACTTCCTTTAGTAATAGACCATGAAGAAGGGGGTTTTGGTCTTTGCACAGGCAACAAGGTCTTTTTCCTACTAAACAGTCGATAAGTTTTCTTTTTTTACCAGTAAGTTTTGAGAACCTTTGGGAATTTTAAGAAAACTTCAGTGGCCATTCGTGAGTTTTCTCATCCGTTAAATTTTTTTTTTCATTTTTCACACGGATTTATACCCAGTGTGGGGCCAACAGAGCTAGGTTATTTATTTTTCTTCAGGGTTGTGAATTCTTTAATAAACAGTATTTGATTTAACCCTTTTCCGAAGTTAACGAAAATATTCAGGTTATTTTTACCATTTTCAATAGAAGAAGGACATTTCAGGGGTCCCAATTTTGAAGGGGAAAAAAAAATTGGGTCCAAAGTTTACCCAGGCCATTTTTCCAATTGCTTTTCCAGTCTTGGGGGGGGGGGGGGTGGGAACGGCCTGTGGGGAAAGATCAAATTTTTGTAATTTTGGGAAAAAACTGGCCCCTCCAATTTTTGGTAACTAAGGGACAAAAACAATGGTTTTCTTCCGTCAAACTGTCCAAACAAACAAAACCCATATAACAGGGGCAAAAAAAAACCCCCCGATTTTTTATAAAACCGGGCCAAACCCGGATTTTTACTTTGCGGTGCTTTTTTCCTTTTTCTTCCAAACTCTGCGGTAAAATTCGGGGGGGGGGTAATTTTACTAGTTTTATAGGGAAGGGAAAAGGAAAAGGCTTTTATTAAAACAATTAAAACATATGTATAGAAATCTTTTCACCTTGGTTTGTTTGATCCTTTCAGTTGGTACCATGCTCTCTTCTTAATTTACGGGTTTTCTTGTTGTTTAGGGAAAAAAATAAACAAAAACCTTTTTTCTTATTAATAATTACCCCCTTACATTGGTAAGGATTCATTTATAAGGCCGGGGGCTTTCTGGTGGGGGATATGCCTTTATTATTTCGTCGGCATTTTAAGAAGGGGTTCTGGGGGATTGTGTAATTGTTAATTTTTTTTAACGTTATTCCATTTTATACAGTGGGAAGTAGAGAACATAAAGTTTTTTTTTTTTTTCCAATAATATTTTTTTTTAGGTGGGTCTTTGAAACAAAACTGGGCAGTTAAAAATTGGGGATATGATTATTGGATTATTCTGGGGGGGAAACGGTAAGGAGTTAGGAAATATGAGTTGAATTAATTTTGGGGGCCCACCCGATTTTTTTTTTTTTTTAAAAAAAACCCTAGTTTAGTTAGGTGGGTCGGGGCCCAAAAAAATTTATTAAAAAATTTAAATTTTCGGATTGATTTTAATTTTTCCGTTGTTATTTCTTTCACCTCGTTGACCATTCCAATATTATGATTTCAAACGGGATAAATATTGTTCCAAAAAAATGGATTGAATTTCCAACCTGGGGGATTTCTCCTAAAGGTTTTTGTTGGAATCAAGTTTGAGGGGGGAAAAAAGTAAAACTGAAAGGGGAGTTTCCGAGGGGGATATATTTTGTTGATTATTAAAATTTTCTAGGAAAACATTTTTGATGGAGTGACCAGGAAGGAAAAAAAAAAATATAAATCTCTGATTTTGGGTATGTCATAGGTTTCAATTCGGGGGGACGTACATTTTTATTTTATCTTGGCGGGTACACAAAGAATTCCAGTCCCAAAGTTTTGAGGTGTATTTGGATCTGGAAAAAAAACTCTTAAGGTATTTTCTGGCCTGTGGATAAAACTGTTTACGTTTATTAAAAACATTAGGATTTCTTTGGTTGATATGAATCAGCAAAATAAAGAATGGGGACCATGTCCCACAAACCGAAAAATCGAGGGGGATGGGAATAAGAAGCAGGTTTTGGGCCCACGACCCAGGGGGGGAATGGCACGTAAAAAGATAAACCCACTGTTCATCGGTTTGGTGGGGGTCAGCCCCACGGGAAAATAAAAACCAATTAACTTTCGATTTCTTTTTTTACCGTTTTCTTTTTTCCTGGGGAAGTTTTTGCTTAATATGTAATTAATTAAGTTGGTAAAGCGCGAGAAGAGATTTAAGGGATGAGGGGCAAAGGGTTGTAAGAGGAATTAAAAGGGAGGATCACGAATAAAATAAACCAATTAGGGGGCGGCCTAATCTTCGATAATATCCAAAATTAGCTATTATTAAATTAACAACCGGAGGCGGCTGTTTTCCCCATTAATTTGTTTCTTGGAAAATTACAGGACCCACCTTTTTTTTCATACCAAGTTTTTCTTGAACTTTAAAAGCTTCCAATACCGTACTTCTTTATCCACCATCTTAAAACAGTTTTATTATTTTCGTGTAAATAAATTTTTCTTAAACTTCGTCTGTGCCGTCAATACAATCAAGATTGTTTTCCCTCCTGAAAATCGATTTGTTTATCCATTAATTCATTAAATTAGGTTTTTGCCATTGGTTTCCAAAACCAATTTATCAAATTTTTTGTGGACCATTGTTTGGAAGTAAAAATGTAAAATTCTCTTAACCAAAAATAAGTTTTTTGTCCAAATGGGGGGAATTCTGCGGATTAGTAGGATACAACTCAAAAAAAGTGGCCCCCACCCTTAACCTTCATTTTTTCCATCTCTTACCAAAATATTTACGCCCCGTGTAGGTTCCCATGAGGACATTTAAACCTCAAGTAGAAAAAAAAACAATTCTCCCCGTTTTTAATGCCCAAGCTTTGGATTAGGAAAACGCACCCAGTGAAACCCAGGTTTAAAAAATAGACTACACGCACCGCAGAGAGGGCTTTTTAAGGGGGGGTTTCGAGTTTTATACTAAGTTCTGTTGTATATTGTAGCAAATTTTTGGCGATCCCTAAGACGGTGGAAGATACACAGTATATATATAGATCCACCACATACCTAAAAAGGGTTTCATTTGCCCCACCGTTTCGCTGCTCTGATAAAAGTTTTTTTAAAATTGTAGGGGTACGTTCACTATGGATTATTCTGTTGTAAGGATGGAAACGAACCTTTTATATAACAGGTCACACCTGACACAGAAAACCAACCCTTCTTAAAAGAAAATCAAAAGCTTAAAAAAGGTCTCTTAGTATGAACACAGGATTAATTTCGATTTGGAAATTTTTAAAAAAACCACCTAATGCCGAGGGCCCCTGATATATCCACTCTGTCTCTTTCCTCTGCTCATTCTCTCAGCCCATGACTTTTTTACGGGGGGGATTTACAGGGACCAGTGTAGACATGCAAAAAATTTTTTCAAATTTTCCGGATTGTTTTTTTCATTTCACCAAAAAATGGTAACTTTTGGGGGTTTGGCCCACCTCTTCTGACTTAGAAAGGTGGGGTTTTTTTATTATTGGTTTTGTGGGGGATACCCGGTTGGGGCTATAACATTTCCATCGGCAATAAAATTGTCTTGGTTTTTTTTTGGGTCTAAGCCTTTGGTGTTTCAGAAAACTTATGGATTTAGGGATCCGAGGTGCCAGGATTCTGGGTCATGAAGGGAAAAGAAGTAATCGTTTTTATTGGAATTAGTTTATTTGGAAGGGTTCCTTTTTTAAAATATTTTTTATAAAAACCCAATTAAAAAAAAATTTTCTGGTCCGTTTTATTGGGGGGGGAAATTAAAACCTCGGTCTAAGTGTTGGGTAAGCATCCGTTTAAAGTGATAGGTTTAGGATTTCCAGGCCCCAAATTGATTCTTTCTTCCCCCCCAATCTTTCCCGTTGTGTTATTTTTCTTGCACGACTGGGTGGGGAAATTTATTAGGGGGGAAAATGTAAGTACTATGGCGGGCTTTTAATTTATATCCAGTCAAAATGTTATTCATTTACTCTGTACTTTTATTATATAACCGGTTTCAAAAAAATTTATTTAGCTTGCAACTACAATATAAATGGGGATTTAATGTTTACAATTACCAAAAAAAAATAAATTAAAAATAATTTGTGGGAACAAATTCAATATAATCTTAAAATTTTGGGCAAAGGTTTTTCTGATTGTTAGGCAAAAGGTCTAACTTAATTTTTAACGTAGTTTGAAATTATTAACTTGAATAGATTGCGGTTGGGGATTAAAATAATTGGTTGGTTATTTCAATATGGAATCAATGGAAGGGGGTGCGGGACCAGTTGGGATTTTGGGGACCCACCTTTCAATTACACGAGGGCCCGTTACTTCGACCCTTATAAACTGTTATTCCTAAGGGGAAGGGGGGCATCAATCGAATAGTTAATAAAATTAGCTTCTTGGATCCACCATTTGTTTGTAAAAACTCTTGAGTAAAAAAACCAAAAACAAAATAAAAAACTGAAAAATCGAAAAAGTGAAAAATTGATGGTGAATTTTATTTCGGGGGGGGGGGGGCCCCAGGGGGCATGTAATGGGAGGGTGGACATTTTTTTTTTAACCTTATTCATAAACCTATTCCATTTCCCGGGTTTCAGTATTTTTTCTTCATTTTAATGTTTTTTAAAATATTAGAAAAAAAAGCAGGGACCAAAAATGTTTCTTTATATTGCACAATTTATTACCAAAATTCCCAAATTGGGGACAAGCACTACTAGGGAATAAAACCTTCCCTTAAGGGGTGCCTATCATTTTTCCAGAATGTATTTGTATTTTTAAAACCTGACCCACAGGGAAAGGAGCCAGTCTTGCTTGCGGGGGTCATTTCTATTCAACGGGGATCAAAAAAATTTTATTTATTGAAGTTTTTTACGTGCAACTTGTACGGAAAAAGGGAAAATTTGGGATAAAAACAATCTATACAAAAGCAAGGGCCTTGAATTGAGTATTTAAGGGTCAGCGGGCAAAATCGGAAATAAAATTACGGTCAATTCTCTTTAAAATTGTCCAAGTTTATGAACAGCTTCTCCATTCCATTCGTTCTCAAAACTTTAAACCACGATTTCTCAACTTGGGAAATTGGGAAAATCTGGGATTTTTTGTATATTACTCGGAAGTTAGGCACATAGCTAACAAAAATGCCCCACCATGATAGTAATCCAATGTCTTTTGAGAGTGTTTAAAACTAGGCAAGGAGATGGGAAATTCTTGGATTTTTTCGGGTTTTTTTATCGGAAAAAAGCCAAATGGCTGGGAAAAGGGGATTTTTCATTACCAACATCCACCCGGCGGTTCCAATTCAATATTAAATTTTTCCTTTTTCCATTATCTTACGGCAAAAATTTTGGGGTGGTGACTTGACGGTGGGTTCAAGTTTTTTCAAAATTTAAATTTTATGGTTTTGTAAAGATTTTATAATCTTTAATTCATAATGGGCATCATCCCGTTTTTAATCATCGTTCAATAGTTTTTAAAAAAGGGTTTAAAACCAAAATTTGTTTATCCGAAGAGTGGGGCAGTTCAAAAATCGCTTCCGCTCTGTAGGTTCTTGGGTCGGATTTTGGGAACACATCATCCCTTCTGTTAGGAGGGTCCTTTTTTTTTTTTTCCCAGGTTTGTGGGAAAAAATCTTCCCTGGCACCACCTGACGAATTCGGATTCCCGAACAAAAAAAGGGGTTATTAAAATTAATTTTTTCCAATTCATTTGAATAAAATTTGTTTTCGGGGGGGGGATTAAGTCTTGTTAAAATAACAATATCCCAGTTCACTGGCGTTAAAAATCTTCTACAAAATCAATATTAAAGGGAATAAAGTTTGGATAATTAAAAAACTATATTTATATTTATATTATCTATAAATAAACTGAAGGAATAGTCTCACCAGGAATGTTATTGCATACGGTGGAAAGACTCCCAAGCGTTGGGGATGCTTTCAGGGATTTTTCATTATTTTAAACAAAAAACACCATGGGCTTTTATCTACAAACAACACTCCCATCATACCCACAGTCTGTGTGTGTGTGTGTGTTGTAGTCTCTGTACCCACACTTAAAAAAAGTGAATCTATGCAAAAGGTGGCCGAAAGGGGTTTAAAAAACACCAAAAAAAACTGCAAAATTTTTAAAAACAAAAACTAACAGTTTGGAATAAAACTTGAAAACAGTGAGCCAATGGTTACGGGGTAAAATTTTCTAGCCTTTATTAATGGCCAATTCAAGTAAAATTGTACCCATGCATCATTGCACCGGCTTATAACATTATTAAAATTCCGCGGTATTGGGGGGGCATTATAACCACGCAACAGGCAGGGATTTTAACAAAAAACAGAAAAAAAACTGTGACGGCTGGGAATGATAAAAAAATTTCTAATTATACACCCTCTGTTCTGATATAAAAGCTGTTTTATTTATATCTTTTCGTTTATCACCCTAATTTTGGTGATTTTAGAGGGGAACTTTGAACCGGGGTATAAAAAAGTTGCAGCGATTGCAGAGCCACACATTTGGTGTACTTTTTTTTTACATTTTATGCGCAATTTTGCAAAAAACCCAAAATTTTCTGCGGGATCCATAATTCGCGATTTAACAAATATCCTGGCAGGCAATGGTTATAAAAAATGGGAATCCGAAGTCAATTTTTACATCTCATAAACTGCTTACAAGTCATGATAGAATCGAATTATTTTTATTGGGTCTAGATGTGTTGGTCCTTTCCGGTAGCTCAAATAGCGTCAATTATTTTTGATCCACCCGTTCTATAAGGAAAACAGCCTTCCTCGGGTTAAGTTAGTTATATGAGTTATCCAATTTTTTTTTTCGAAGGGGTTTAAAAGAACATTTTTTTTTTGGTAAAATTGTAACGAGACAGACTGAGGTACTCAAATTCATTCCAAAAAGAAAGTTTTAAATAACGGTAAATCCACAATAAAACATAAAGAAGAGTTTTTGGAAATTTTTGAAAAGAAGCACCCCATTCCCCCTAATGTTTCCAAGCTTAAAAGCAGAGGGTTTTTGGGGCGACTGACTCCATCCCGTCCTAATGTAATCATCCCCACTTTCCTTTTGTCCCCTTGAAGAATTGTCAGTTGTGGATATCCCGGGTTTTTATTTTTTAATTTTAATAATTTGATCGGAGGTTTTCAATGCGTGCCCCGGCAATATACTGAGCAAAAAACATGATGACTGCTGTTGAGCAAAAATATTTTGCCGATTTCCCTTCAGAGGCTCCTTTAGAGGTTACAGAAAAGGGGAGAAAGTTGATGTAATAAAGTGGCTCCTGGGGTAATAGAGTTTTAAAAATTAGCTTAAAGTACGACCCTGGGGGTATTACATTTCCGTGATCTATCCTTTTTAAACCCAAAATCGGTGAGAAATGGTATTGTTGTCGAACGGGTTTCGGGTTTTAAAAGCACGTACTACAAGCTCTCCTTAGAAGGTTGAACCAGAAGGTGAAATTGCTAGATGGAATTGGATAGAGAAATGGGTCTTCAGAACTCGAAGATCAATCCATAATCCCTCAAGAGAGTCTTTGTTTACAAAATCGAGTACGTTTTTAATGAACAACAAAATTGAAGGACATTTTTGTAAAGTGGTTCTTTGCGCGGGGGAAAAGAATGAAAATAACACAAGATTTGGTGGAATAGGGACAGAGAAAATATTTTGGCCCAAACTTCTAAAAAAAGCATCTGGCACTTGGGCTTGGGGAAGCAATAGACCTCGTTCAAGGGCTGAATGCCAGGGCTAAAAGGGGGAGATCAATATTTCTTGAAGACGGAACGTTAAAAAAACAGGATAGCTGATCAGCTGCAGGGCCACTGTTGTGCAGAAGGACAAAAACTACAGTTTTTTAAGACGTGGTTTAAAGGAACGTGCAAACAACGGTGGGTCGGGGATTAAGCTACGTGCAACTGTACAACAGAACATGCAAGTGGTACGGTCTGAAACAGTAACTCCTGAAAAAGGGTGATGAAGAGTGTGGCGAGAGGAGGACGGGAGCAAAACCTGATTGTTTTGGGGTTTGAAAGAAGAAGAGGGGAAACAGTTTTCCAGCGCAGTAACCGCATTTCTGGGGGGAGAGGGGGGAAAAACCTCACTTCGAAGCGACAGAGTGGGCGGGAAAAGAGGCCCGGTAGTACGACTTCAGACCAGAAAGATCACGCCCAAGTCAACAGCTTTTTAAACAGATTTGATGAAACAGGAAGACTGGGGTGGGTTGAGACCCCAAAAAATTTATGGTCTGTCCAATAGATCAGGAAGAACGAGCAACGGGGAAAAAACTTTGGGTTACCGACCTGGAAGAAGGGGTGAACGACTCATCTGACCACTATACCCCGGTAGGGAAAATCTGACCCGTAAAAAACCACCATGAACAATTCATGCTCTGGGCACTGATCAGTATTTGAATGAGTATTTGTATCTTAATAGTTTTCGGACTTATCTGTATTTGAGAACAATTTTTTAAAATTTTATAACGAGCTTTTTCTTGATTTTTTTCACACTTCAATTTCATAATTTTTGTTTCACACTTCTATTTCATAATTTGTTTCAACTTCATATTTTCAAATTTTTTACTAGGGGAGGTGCGTTTTTGAAATTTTGGGGGGCCCATAAACCTCGTTTTTTAAATTGTCCTCTGTATTTTTTTCACTGACCCCGCTTTATCTTTATACTTTTGGCCCATTTTAATGTTTGTTCGTTGGTCATTTGTATATTTGCTATTTGTAAAAGTTTCAAATAAATCAAATCAATCTTGATCCTTTTTTTTGCAGGGGGCGATTTTGGGGCCCGGGAAACTGATCCGGCCCCCAAAGGGGTAGATCACGAACCAATTATGAGTAAAATTGGTGAGTGACCCATGGATTAAATTTTTAATTGACATAGAAAGGGGCTAGATTGGGTAGAGTTTCACATGTCAATTCGGTAAATCATAGCTGTACTTAAGAAGTAAACATGATCTGACTGCTCGACTCGTAGATCACATAAGGACGGAGCTCGTGCTAAAGTGGGGGTTCTTTGTATCACGTGGTGACCCCCACGGTCGCTTCACTATAGTAGCGTCTTCGACGCTACAGGGGGGAGCCCGCACTTCGTGCGCGGCGGGTCATACAACGTAGACAAGGGGGTTCTCGTATCAAGGATGTGAGACGTACGTGTCAAAGGCATGCAAGGGGAGTGAGCCGATCTAGTGTTGAGTAGTGTTCTAGGTATATATATTGGGTGATAGAAGGTAGTACTAGTAGTATATACTATATGTCAGCTGGGCAGAGACAGCTGTTGTGTCTCGTTAGAGCTTTACTGAAGGACAACAAGTTTCTGGTTATTGACGAGGCTACTGCTAATGTTGATGAAGTAGGAATCTTGGATTGAATTAATAAGATATATCAGATTTTGTTATAGATTCTGTAGTTTATACTTAATAGTTTGTATGATTAGAAATAATCAGTGGGATGCACTATCACAACAACGTTACATTAGTATAACGACTGCTTTCTAAACATTGTTAGTTTTATACAGATTTATAACATATAAAATATTACCTGGGGACCTCAGGCTATCATGTTCATAAACATAGAGATTCGGCGGAATGACGGGCTGAGCGCGGCCCAGTAAATAAAATATAACAAAGCACAACTAAAAGAGTATAATTGGTTTTTGTCATGGCTGATGGCCCGGGCTCTTAATTGACAATGTGGATTCTTCGCAGCTCGGTGAGGCCCAGTAACGCATCGCGCTACATCTGCGGGACCTTTCACCTTTGATGTATTGAACAACCAAATATAAATACGAATTAACTATATTATATATTGCACTTACACTGTTAAACGGATCAAGGAAGATGCTCACTCAAATTGCCTTAAAACGGGTTGAGAGTAGAATTGACAACTACACCATGCCATGGGCAGAGTGCTTACAAGAGAGGTAGGAGCTGCTCTGACATTGTGTGGGGCTCAGAGAATGCTAATATCGGTTGTGATGAGGAAGAAATGGACATTTAGCAAAATGGGTATTGATATGAGTAGAGCTTTTGATACCGTGAAAAGGGACCCACTATCATCAATGTTTTGAAGGATGCTGGTTGTTCGGAGGACGACATTCGCTTAGTTCAATACCTTCTATCGAATACTCTCCTTAGAGTCCGTGTTAACTCCTCACTGTCGGAAGAGTTTGAAAGTTTACTCGGAGCCTTTCAAGGTGACAGTTTATCTGGAAAGCTATTCACACTTATTCTTGCAGCAGCCTTACACCACCTCAGAGCTGGTATCTGGGAGACCAACACCCACCAGTATCAGAACTAGGTTTTCCAACTGAGTGGAATATTCAGACGATTGTGACTTTGCTGACGAGGACATCGAGAAACGGAGAATTTTCCTTCCTACAGTGAAGGAGATTCTCAAAGACTGAACCTCCAAGTAAATGAAAGTAAAACTGAATTCAGTACCTTCTACCTGGCGAAAAAATCTGATAAAGACACAAACGTCAGCCATTAGCTAATAACGAATCCATGGCGAAGTAACAAGTCACTAGTTCCTTACTCTGTACTGAGTAGGACCATTCAAAGAAGGAGAATCCCTAGCTGAGATTGCTTTAAGAACTTTGGAAAAGTTGGTTGTCCGTAAGAAAATTTCCCTTGAAAGAAAGCTGAGGTTATATGATGCTCAAGGTTGTATCGTTATTGATTGACAACTCAAATAGTTGGGAGTCCTAAGAAAGCAACCAGGGAGAAAATGGACACACTCCTTCGTAGACACCTCAGGTCCATTTTAAACATCAAATGGCCTAAAGGTATGATAAGCATCAAAGCATTGTAGGAAAGGGTGCAAAGTTGAAAAGTGATCCAAGCGTATTGAACACCAGTGGTGGAAGATGTTTGGACACATTCTCAGGAGTATGGAGAACACCCCAGCCCAAACGGCTTTCTCTTTTGCTATTGAATCAGATAATTTATTCATTGGTAGATTGGGGGAGACCTAGAATGAACTTGTTATCGGTTTTAAGAAGTGATTTAAGTAGTAGAAATTTGCAAATGGACAACTTGCATGAATTGAACGAAATTAGAGATATAGCTGCATGCAACAGATGTTGGGAAAATCTTTTTCAAGGGTACAGTTACCGCATTAAAGGTATTTTTAAGAATCATTTTTGTCGGTAAGATCCTGTTTTATAATAATAATAATATATTGTAATTACTATATCAATATGCTATAATTGAAATGAAAGTGTCACTGTTTTCAAAAATCTATCCGTCAACTGTCAAGGGTGTTTAGTGTCTTCAAAACTCGTGATAGGACCGTAATGACTACCCTATATAAGTCTTTGGTCAGAAGCCTATTAGAGTACTGTTGTCCGCTGTGGGACCCTGTTGAGGTGACAGTGACACAGATCCAGCTTTTGGAGGGGGTCCAGGCGAACAGTCACCGATCGTATATGCGGTCTGGAAAATATGAACTACTGGGAGAGGCTTTCACATCTTGATCTAAAGCTATGTCACTGCAGCGCAGAAAGGGAACGGTACACTATTCTGATGATGTGGAAGATCCTTCACAATGTGTCCCCAATTGCAGCAATATAAGGTTCACAAAAACATCCAGATATGGTACCCGAGCAATCATCCCTTCCCTGTCTAGGTTTAGTTCCTCGAGCAACCAGACACTCTATGACAGCTCATTTGATGTAAGAGGACAAAACTGTGGAACAAAGTGCCTGATAATATTAAAGCTGAAGCTACGTTTGAGTCGTTTAAATTTAGTTTGTCCAAGTTTATTGCTTTAAAAAACCGACAACCCCCCGCTTCCGGTTATAGCTGCAGGGGGTCTAATTCCCCTGTAAACTACTCCCCGAGGGGGTCAAAAATCTGTGACCCTTCCTGCTACGAGGTTAAACACAACCAAAGAAACCCAAAGTAAGTAACTGTTTTATACTTACCCTTTTAAATTTGCAATTAAAATAGATGGAAAAAATATGTTTAAAATTGCAAATATTATAAAATCAAATTTTTCGCGAATCTTTATCGGGGTTTATTTTTTTGAACTTATATATTAAGCCTGAGCCCCTAGATAGGAACCACAACGGGACCAGGGCAATGAGCTGTAACGGGAAACCATTGACTTATATTTAAAACGTATTTACTTAAATCTTTAAAAACAAAAGCTTTCTTGATAAATATGATTAAATATTAGTTTTAAATGTTCCCCACCTCCCATTTTTTCTTTTACATTGTTAATGGCCCAATAAAACCCGGACTAATAAAACCCCGGCGCACCTACTTCAAAAAAAATGTAAACGAGTAACACCCGGCCGTCAGCATATACCACAGTTAAAATGTTGCGATTGAAATCTAATTTACTGGACGGTGCTTATGTCAACCTATAATTTTGTAGGTTTACAACCTACCACTACCAGGACGCGCGCCGAGTTGGACTCGTCGACGGTCGACGTCGACGGTCCAATATATGGAACAAATAGTTTACAGTATCACCCCGTTAACCTATCATTCCGCCATATTTTCAATCAATGTGTTTATAAACATAAACATTAACATTTAACATACGTCATACATGTAATAAACCGATAAACGTAAACATCAAACATGGGTTTTCATTGTATCATTTGATTGATTGGGAACCAGCTTTGTTTAACTGGGTAATGTTTACTCAAGAATTTTATACATACAATAAGATATACAATAATTAGATAACTAAATCCGCGAATAAGAATTTCATTTAATTATTGAATACATGCGCTGCTTAGATAAATGCAATGCCTAGCAACCAACTCTTGCACTAAAAATTAGCTTTAAAACAGTCTGAAGACTATCCAGTCCTGTATAGAAAGTTATAAGCCTAGTAGGCACCCGCTTAGCACTAACTAATACTTCACTCACACCGAAAAACAAGCATTATCACACATGTACGATAAGTACACTCAATTGCGACTACAGCTGAATATCTGTCCCCTCCCTTAATGTAAAACTTTTTGTCAGGCTCTCGCTAAAGCTTTAGCTCTCATGCTGGCAATCAGCTCCTTTCGGGCTTCCCGCTGCTCCAGTGATCGGTCAGGGCTCAAAACACAGTCTTAAACTTGGCTGATTGTCGCAATTTCCGAGCGTTTGCTAAGATTTGATGTACGATCAAGGAGCTGGTCAGGCAGACTTTCACTGGGAGAGTACAGGTAAAGTTTTCTTCTTGCCGAGTCGCTCTACTTCCACCTTCGGTTTCTGCCCGAGTTTCCTCTAAAACCTAGCCGATTCTCCCCTCTAACTCTTCCTGCTCCTCCTCCGGCAAACCGAAAACAAGAAGATTTCGACTACGGTCCTCTTCTGCGACTACGGTCCTTCACAACATTTTTTAGGGCTTCTGGCAGATAACTGGGGCATTACCGTCTGTGAATTGCTGACAATTGCCTGAAAGTCTTAATCTCCTCTTTAACTGAATCAGCGACTGAGGTTTCCACGATTTTCTTCATAGATTCCAGTTTCTCGGACTTACACTGAGAGAGCTCCTGCTGAACGCGGATGAGAGTTCCTGGTTCTGAATCAACTTTGCCTGAAGAGTTGTGCAGCAATTTCGGTACGACTCCATGCACAGTTTCCATTAATAGCCTAGGTACTCATAAAGACCGACTACAAATGCCAACAAGTTCTGGCTTATTCACTGAGTGCGCAAACGTCGGATCTGCTATGTCTGTCTGTTTTCCGTACGGTTTGCCAAAGTTCCCGCAACTGCTCTTTGCTCCAAGAATAAATCTCTTCCACCTGTATTAATACTTTCCAAGTCCATCTTTTCCATGATTACAGTTAAAGTTACACAACAAGACGAGCGACAGGCTGAGCGGTGTCGTGGATAACAGTAGAGATAAGCCCTGCGATAAGAGAGCAACAAATCAGCAGCAAATGTGAATGTGCTATTACTGAACTATCACGTCGTTCACTATATATAATGACTAAGTGGCCACGATATACAGCCATGCACTCGTAAGCGGCAGGTTTACAACGTGCAACGTATGACAACTAGGTTTTCAGGTAAAATTGAAATCAGCTGCACATATTTTAAATTAATGCTCTAACCATAATTAAAACCAAAGCCCTTGCGTTTGCAGTGGCGCGCGCCCGCCATCCAGCAATAAAAGTTATCTACTTATATATTGTATATATTAATTTTTGAAATGTGAAACAAGCGCGCCTGCAGTGGCTTTACCTGGGGACCTCAGGCTATATGTTCATAAACATATATGTTCCGCCGAATAGAGATTCGCGGAATGACAGGGCTGAGCGCGCCCAGTAGCAGTGGCGCGAAAGCACATAACATGGCCTAGTTAAAAAGTATATAAGTATTTTATACAAAACAATTTTCAGATCATCCGCAATGCAATTTGCAATATTTTTGGATAAAACTAATAAATGATAAAAACCAAATTGTTTATAGTACGTTTATTAAATTTAAAAATTATTTCATCATTTTTTAAAAGCTGCAGACACAGGGAGACTAAAGCTTGCAAAAAATTGCTGCTGACTGCTGCTGACTGCGGCTAACTGCTGCATGAAATGGCGCGCGCCGGCGCGCGTGATAGCAGCAGTTAACATTGTATCACGTTGTGACCCCCACGGTCGTTTCACTAAAGTGTAGTTTTACGATGCAGGGGGTTGCTCTAACCAGAGCCCTCTCGCTTGCAGTAGCAAGCGCGTCACGCAGTACGCGTAGACACATGGCTATGTGAAATGCAGGGGGGAGTTTTTACGATACAGGGGGGTCATATAGATACAACGTATGACGAAGTTAGCAGCAGTCAGCAGCAGTAGCACAGCAGTCAGCAGCAGTGTTTTGCACTTTAGTGTCCCTGTGCAGATGATTTTTAAATTAATTTCTTTCGGACGCCGCGCACACTAAAATTTGTTAAAAAATCTTAACGATTGTAAAATGCTTGTAATATATGTGTTTTTAATTATTAAAACCGTTGACGGATGTTAAATTTCTTTGAAAGTAGCGCGCGCCGCTTGTTTCTCGTGGCAATTGCTACGAATAGCGCGCGCCGGGCGTAGTTTGGTATCATCGTGGGACCCCACGGTCGCTTCACTAAAGTGGGGGAGCCGCGCACTTCGTGCGCGGCGGGTCAGACAACGTTGACAAGGGCTAGTCTATTAACAATCGACAAAAAACCGTTGACAAGTCCAACGCGGCGCGCGTAGTCGTGGTTATAAACACACAAAAAGAATCGAGCGCTACCTAAATCTTTTTAGAAACTGTCGATCCGTCTTCAGACATTTTATTATCCTTGACGCATCTTCCAACTTATTAAGCATTAAGCAGGGGTGGAATACACGATTTCAAGACATGTGATGCTAATGAAAGTAAAGTACACAAATATTATCGAGGCTTTTATCTAAACTGGGTCGCCACTGGCCACGAAGGAATCACTGGGTCTTCAGAAGGATTTGTCTTCAGCCATTTCTTATCAAGTGAAGAGTACCGGCTTGGTGCTTACCATATCATAATTAATTATGGTATCACCACAAATAGCTCAGGTGAACAACGTTTCTGGAAGCTTGCTTTGGCTGAGCTTTTTCAGATGTTTGGGATCCATATTTGCCAATTAGTTTTACATTTGATAAGACCTTTCTTGACATAAGGGTTTCACACCCTGATGATTACTTACCAAACAGGACAAAAACTCTTCAAGAAGTATACGAAGAGAACGAGAAGGAGAAGATAGGATGAGTACTTGGAGAGAGTGTTGAATGTGGAGAAGGCCACCTTCACCCCAGCTGTATTTCTCACATCTGGAGGCATGTCCAAAGAGTGTAAGCGTTTGTCAACAGATTAGGCGGACCTCATAGCCAGGAAAAAGAAAGAGAGATATTGCATGTGGTAAGGCACGTGAAAGGACAAGAAGAAGATTTGCAATGTTAGAACAGTGCTCATTGCTTCTAACGAGATTATAGAGTCAAAAAATGGACATAATTTAATTATAATTCTATACACTATACAGTTGACATAGTTGACGAAACAAATGGACAATAAATACCAGAAGAAGTCTCTTACAACCTGCCCCTGTGATGGAGTAGATGTGTATATAATATTTGATTGTTGACATTTCATATAATTTTGGTAGCAGTGAATAATTTCCGTTACCTGTGATGTGTGCTCTGCCATTGCATCACTTGATTAAATTGAATATATATTATTTGACCTTTGAAAGCATTTAACTATATGTATATTATACTGTTTGACACACTCTTTCTATCAAAGCATTTAACTTGGCTAAGGTACAAATGCAAATGCAAACCTTCATAGCTGTTGGATACCAACACAGCCACTCTGGTCTCTATCTACAGCATACTGTTCTTCTGGAGGTCTAACTCAAGGCTTGCATGGTGCAAATTGCACTGGCAAGGGTTATATATTAGGTTGGGGATCAGCAACGCAACGAGCTACATTCACTAGGATTAAACAAATTTGGATTGTTGCAATGTTACCTGATCTAAGTTTGGCATTATCTGTATGACAATCTTGTATTTAGCACTTGGCTGTGACTCTCACCAGGACTCCATATTTGATGTTGTTTTCAATTAGGGGTGTTGAACCAGATTACGACTTAACGTATACGGTGATGGCGTTTTGGACCATATCATATAAATGTACAAGCATGAGGGAGTGATAGGCCCAGTGGCTAAAAGTGCGGAATTTAAGAATCTAATTCTAGTCATAGTATTTTCCATAGCCACCAACTGATTTTTGTCAAAAAAATGTAAATTAAATTATAATTAGTTGCTCTCAAGGGTTCTTAAGACGTCGAAGCCAGCGCATTACACATGGTAAGATCTAGCTAGATACTTGTAGATTCTTGGGACAAAAAACGCTCGACAAATATTCCTGGAAAGTGGAATTCCCAGTAATTCTTCATTCTCAGAAATCTACAGAAATCTATGACTAGTTTTTCTAGTCGTGACTTGTTTCTAGTCGAGCATTTTGCAGGAATGCTCTAAAAAAGTTCCATGCGATTATAATACAGGGTGGGCCAAAAGTCAGTGTGCAAACGTTGGCCTTAATAGCTCAGTCACTGAGTGCCCAATTGAAATACTTCCTTCTGGTATGACTTAGTACCACCACTGGATCGAGGAATTTGTCATCAAAGCTAAATGTTATTGAATTGTGTTTGGCCATTCGAATTACGTTTGTCCTGAAAGAATTAGAACTGTAGCTCTCAGATGACCGAGATATGAAGCATAACGAGTTTATTCATTACGTGTGATCAGGTGATTGGTTTACCTAATCACGTGATAAGGTGATCCCGTTAACTACCCCGTTAAACATTATGGGAATTGTTAAGGGTGCCCAATTAAGGTGTCGTGTCATGGTGTCACATAATCACCCAGTCAATTTTGTTAACGAGATACACAAAATACTTGATAACTTCGTCATTTCTAATCCGTTTTGCCTCATGTTTTCAGATCATATGCAACATTTGATAATCTACCGTCTCTGAAAAAATTAGGCGTTCAGCATGTTCAGAGAAAACAATATAGGGTTTTAATATTGAATGGGCGTGGTCTAAATATATTCGAATTTTCAAATTTTGACGACGGAATCCTCGAACCAGTAAGTACAGTATGCCAGCTGCAAAGCAACAGCTCTCAAATATAAAACACGGCGGAGTATAAGACCCAACAATTGCACACCTGACTTTTGGCCCACCCTGTAGATATAAATATTACACTCTTGAACATGACCACATGGCTTAATAGGTTAATGCTTAATATCCGCCAATCTGCTGGGATGCGAGTTCTGAACTCGCAGATGTAATTTTATTCCCACTTTTTTGGCATTAGGAATACCAAGAAAAACTAATAATACCTCAGTAATAAATCAGCGAAGCACAAGACAGATGGTATGGAATTGGAGGTGAAACATAATGAAATAGTCACCCGGCCGAAAAATGTATGGTCGTTTTAAAAATACATAATATTGTCTTTTTTTATTTCCAGACTGGATTCCTAGTCAATTTTTAAGTTATACAATGGGGGGGATAGGGTTTTTATAATTGCCCACTTTTTTAGGATTGATCCTCACACTGCTTATCTCACTTTGACAATTATATATCGTTTTTAACTAGTCCATGCAGCTAAAAACGAACAGCTCAACTGTACACAGATCACTCTAGCAACTAGCTACCGTCCATCTCCAAAGATAACTTATTATAGTAGATTGAAAATGTTTGATAACTCTTACACTTGATTAGAATTTAGAATATTATAATTAAAATTTGTACCTCATAGAATTTAGAATGAGAAAATTGAGATTAAACTAGTACTTACTATAATAGGCTAGCGGTTTTGCATAGGTTGATTAGCCTTATTTACATTATGTTGTTATCTTTCATAAGTTTGACTTTAACGATCTATTTATCAGGAATATGTCATGATCACCAGAAGGCACTCCTTTCTATACCGTGTAATCATATTAACGAATATGAATTCCTTTTTACTCCATGAACTTAATGTTAAATTCAACTAAAACACTAGTGATTGGGGTTGTCTGCTGGTATAGTTACTGTTTTGGGCAGCTATTGGATCAAAAAATGGTTGTACAACGAAGAGACAAGCACTATCAATGATCCACAGAAACCAAACAAGAGGGGTTAACGTCTTTTACCTTATTCTTTTCCATTCTGACATTTCGATGGCTAACAAGAAACGTTTTCTTAAATTTTTAAGAATCACTTTATTTACAAACGTGTGATGTTTTTACTTTCCTCAGAAAAGAAGCCAGATAAGAAGACTTCTGTACCAGCAGTGGATTATTCCAAGCTAGCACCAGCCATCAGTACTCGAAACCCTCAGCTGGGAGTCTTACTAAGTTTATCAACGAAAAGAGCGCTTTTAAAGAAGAACAGGTTTTTTTTATTTGGCTTTACTATAGCTTAAGTATGGTGTAGGAAAATAGCTACAATTTATCACCATAACTAAGACTATTAGGAAGTTAGGACCATTTAGGGATAACTTTTCCCCATCTATAATATGGTTTTTGGGGCCAAGCCTCGAAAAGTCATTAGGGACGATTAGAAATTAAGATTACTTTATAATATGCCAGGGCCCTGGCAGGGTCGTGACCGAATTCATAACTGACCATCCTTCCGAATATTTAGTCTAGGTCTCTAGGTTCGTTTGTTACATTCACAAACTTATTTTACTTAATTTTTGGGTGCAACCACTGTTTTGTATGCTGAACAGAACAAAATCAATTTCTTGCGTAGGCCTGAGAATTAGAGATTAAAATGAAATGCGACAACTTATATGAAAACACTGAATCGTTATATGGAGTGGCCGCCCACTGAAGAAATGCGGCCGCATTTCTTGTTAATGTCGAAGCGTGATTTATATATCATAACTTTTTTTAAATGTAAAAGTGCTTTTTGCTATAATTTTAAATGTACTTATAATTACATGCACTCTAATGCCATGTAATTGCACATACTTGCGCTTGCCTAAGTATGTGATAACAACTGTTTAGACTTACTAAAATAATAATATAATATTATATTAGTTTTATATATATATATAAATAGCTATATATAGCTCTGTTATTGTTGTTTTTACAGGAGCATCTCAAGAAGTCTGGGTGCCTGCTAAATGTAATCACTGTATTGTGGGCAAACGAGCAATCCTGACATCAAGTTCGTTTGTTACAAATCGTTACAAACTTATCAACTAATCCTGATATGCTTCAAGAGTTTGTTAAGGTAAGAGAAATTTCAGTGACAGTTTTCAGACTTTCAATGACATAGATTGTTCAAGTGGCAAGAAATCAATGTTGCTAGTTATATTATTACCAATACTTAATCCAATATTGCTGTACATGTTCTTTAGTTGTTCATGGCACATTATATACACATTTATAACAGCCAATCTCACGGTACAAGTCTAATCTTACACTGCAAACTTACCCATCCTCCATAGGCACTATACGTGTAGAGAGTGAAATCTTTTGACTGGTAGCACCCGCGTAACTTCACCCTGAATACACCTAAAGTTCACCCTAAATAGCACTTACCTTTCACCCTTAATAGCACCTAAAGTTCACCCAAATAGCACTTACCTTTCACCCTAATAGCACTTACCTTTCACCCTAAATAGCACTTACCTTTCAACCTAATTAGCACTTACCTTTCACCCTAAATAGCACTTACCTTTCACCCTAAATAGCACTTACCTTTCACCCTAAATAGCACTTACCTTTCACCCTATATACACTTACCTTTCACCCTAATAGCTCTTACCTGTTCAACCTAAATAGCACTTACTTTCACCCTAAATAATCACTTACCTTTCACCCTAAATAGCACTTACCTTTCACCCTTATAGCACTTACCTTTCACCCTAAATAGCACTACCTTTCACCCTAAATAGCACTTACCTTTCACCCTAAATAGCACTTACCTTCACCCTAAATAGCACTTACCTTTCACCCTGAATAGCACCTAAAGTTCACCCTAAATAGCACTTACCTTTCACCATAAATAGCACTTACCTTTCACCCTAAATAGCACTTACATTCACCCTTGAATAGCACTAACCTTTCACCCTAAATAGCACTTACCTTTCACCCTAAATAGCACTTACCTTTCACCCTGAATACACTAACCTTTCACCCTAATAGCACTTACCTTTCACCCTCGATCTTACTTTAAACTCCCCCTATCTTGCACTGTAAGTTCACTCCTTATATTTCATTGTTGACGTGCACCCCCAATCTTGTACAAGATAACACCTTAATATTAGTATCGCGAGTTTACACCCCAATCCTGCAATGTAACTCTCTCCCACACAATAATCTTAATTATTATATCAATATCCCACTAGCCTGTTATACCACCTCCAGACAGGGACAAAAGGATTCGCGCATGTACGAAATCGCGAAATTTCCCATTCTCCGCCGACAAATTTTATGTATAGTTTAATGTATAGCCTGTTAAATTTCGCGGTATCGCGAAATTTGGCCAAAAATAATCGCGAAATCCTTTTGTCCCTGCCTCCAGATGTACTATGTACATCTCACATTGTACAATGTACCTACAAAATGTACATTATGAGATATAATAAAAAATCAATATCCCACCAGCCTGTAATTACCACTTCTGTGTGAAGCGCTTTGCGCAGGAGCAGGAAGATGTTGAAATACTGCGAAATATTCTAAACCTCCTGGTGAACATCACCTCTCACCAGGACATCATCATTTCTGAATACAACCTCAGAGCTATTCCTCAGATACTGTCACTCTATACACCTCAAATCAATGTAAGTTTGTGTATGAATTTTAAACCCCAGTGCTTCACCAAACACTTTTTTGCAGATGTCAAATTTGCCGAAGTTAAATTAAACAGTGTGTGACTGTGAGCAAAATGATAAAAATAATAGACTGACCTATTTTACCAGGGGGCTTGAAGTCAAATATAATGTTTCGATAATGTTTATTATAAAATATATTTCAGTATCAATACGACATAGTGTTAAGTTGCCTGAAGATACTCATCAACATGACCTGCTCTGATATGGTGTTTGATTTAACTCTTGTGAGTTCGTATTGCACCTTTTTTAAATTGATTAAAACTGAAATATACAAATATTGAATACTTCGCGTCGCTTATTATTTTAATGACTAGCTATTCTGGGGCTGAAACTTACACATGATACCACTACTCGCACCTTGTCACATATTAAGGTTGTAAAATGAGAGCCTGCACCAGTGATCGGACCGGGCACGGGCCAAGGAGATTATCTCTTGCCGTGATGTTATCGGCCGGTAATATAATTAATCTTAAACTGTCGGGAGAGTTGTTTCACTTCCAGCATTCCCTCTCAATTTCAAAATTGTGGAAATAATTTAGATGATTTTCAATCAGAGATATAATTTCCTTGCCAAATATTAAAGATTTTAGGCCGTGGCTAGGGGGGGGGGGGCATTTTTGAGCTGGGACCCCGGCCGATCACTGAGTTCACATGCTACAGTTAGAATCTTTTGCGATTCTTTCTTGCAGTACTAAGAACGTTCAACTCCAGCATTATCTTCAGGTGTACATGGACGAGTATACATTTGCTACAACGGTTTGTAAAAACATTGCTATTATTCTCCGTGTTTCTACACTTTGAGAATTATCCCTTAAGTCTGGAACTCTGAAACACGTCAGTGACTTTAGCGACTGGTGATATTGTATTACGAATAAACCCTTAAGAATTATAGTTCTGTTCACCAGGGCAGAGGGCTTGCAACAAAATACATAATTTATATTTGGTAATTCGTTTTTAATAAGAAACTCATTTTTTGTATCGCTAAGTTTACTACTGTTAAATTGTAGTACTTACAAAATTGTTATTTTCAGACTGTAAATTTGACGACGAACTAATGCGAGGTATTGGCACGGTTTTATCCAGTAGTGAAGATAACGATAACCTCGAAATTGCTAATCAGATATATCGCCTAATATCCGATCACTGATAGTTTTTAGCTCACTCAATAAGATCACTTATCATTCAAGTTCAAGAGGGGTTGCTTCAAATTTTTAAATATTTCTAGGGGTGCATCCTATTTTATGGGGGTTCAGGGCGGGGGTTGCACCCCAATTATTGTAAAGTAAGCAACATAGATAAATTTTAAGGATGTTACACTAATTTGGGCATGCGTGTTTATTTATACATTTTATTTTGTGCCCGTTTTTTATTTTTATTGTCGAGTTTCAGTGTGCATTATGAATTTTTATAGTCAGGGTGGATAGACAATATCTGATTATTTTTATTATTATAGTGTGAAATGGGAAAAGGCAAAATCTATATTTAGATTTTTTATTACACTTAAATCAATGATCATTAATATCTAGTGTTGATAATTTACCTGATTTTAAATTTTATACAAATTTTTTCATCTGATCTTATCTGTTTTTTACTCGGTTTATTACCTTTGCATCGTTGCATCGTTTCATAAAATTAATAGCCTGGTGTCCCATTTTTAGCCTCCGTTTTGGGCGGCAAAATTTGTGCCATTTTCTTGTGAAAGGTTCTGAATTTCTACCAAAATAAATGATTTTACTGCGCGCTGAGACCAATTTAGCGGTAGCACGCTTGTTCTTTCTCTCTAACCCGCTGATTTTAGTAGGATATGACGGGTATAGCATTGGGTAGACTGCAAGAGGAACGAAAGGCCTGGAGAAAAGATCACCCATTCGGTTTCGTTGCCAAGCCAATTAAAAACAGTGATGGAACTCTGAATCTCATGAATTGGGAATGCTCCATACCAGGTAAAACCACTCCTTATTTCACCAGTTTTGTTTTGTTTTTGGTTAGTTGCTGTAATGTCTAAAATAGAATATTGCAGTTCTAGTACTTCAGCATCACATGATGTATAATGTATTCAGGTAAAAAGTCTACTGCGTGGGACGGTGGGTCGTACAAGCTGAGGATGATATTTAAAGACGATTACCCCACAACGCCACCCAAGTGCAAGTTCGAGCCCCCTTTATTCCACCCTAACGTTTACCCGTCTGGGACAGGTATGGTAGGAGGGAAATTAATTACAGTTTCTTAGCAACTACGGATATTATTTTATAAATCTGTACGACTATTTGTATTGTCGTACTCTGAATCTCTACCGATTAACATATTTCTTCACCGAAATAGTGTCCTGGGTGTGAACTTTGCTGTTAATTCATTAATTGTTCCTAGTTTGGGTAGTTTACAGTCTGGGGTTTCTTACATTTCACAAATCCCATACATTTAATTGAGATAATTAATTTATTTGAGATAATTACCCGACAGTGTGTTTGTCACTACTTGACGAAGAGAAGGATTGGAGACCAGCGGTGACAATCAAACAGATACTGCTCGGAATTCAGGTGAGGGAGAAATGTAGATTAAATCGAGATGCGCAATTGAAAAAGTCACCTACACCCAACCAGTTTTTCTGGGCAAGGGAAAGCTATAAAGTTTTGCTGTGATATGACGACTGATTTGGTAAGAGGGTTCCCACTGGTTCGATATCACGGCACATCACAAATGTCACTGAAGGCTATAGAATTCTCGATACAATGTGACCTGTACAATAGTTAGATGGGGATTTTCCACATTTAACGAAAGCTAGCCCGGGTTAGGGGTATGGAGTATTTGGATTTGGTTTAGGGAGAAAGCTTACCACATAGCTCCAGGATCGAGATCAGAATATACAGGGTGGCCCAGAGTAAATGACCACCCTGTATACCGGACAATTAGGCAGGGTGCCAAGATATGTGTTTGGATTAGCCTACTAGTGTAATTTGTGCACAATAGCTATTGTAACGTATAATAGTTATTATAATGTATTATTTAAGTGGCTTACTGAGATAAGAGGGGTATGAAATAGCTTACGAGGTATGTAACGATCCCACGTGGTAATGATTACCACATCGGGTGGGCGACAATTGACTCCCCGACAATTGACCCCCCGACAATTGACCCCCCGACAATTGACCCCCGACAATTAACCCCCCGACAATTAACCCCCCGACAATCGACCCCCCGACAATTGACCGTCCGACAATTGACCCCCCGACAATTGACCCCCCGACAATTGACCCTCTTACAATTGACCCCCAAAAATATAATTTAATACAACCCTGACCCTGACCCTGACCCTGACCCTGACCCTGACCCCAACCCTAACCCTAACCCTGACCCTAACCCTGACCCTAACCAGATTAATTTACCCCAGTTTAATTACATTTGTCGGGGGGTCAATTTTCGTACTAAGCCCTAGATTTCGCGACAATTGACCCCAGTGTAATTACATAGGGGGTCAATTGTCGGGGGGTTAATTGTCGGGGGTCAATTTTCGTACTAAACCCTAGATTTCGCGACAATTGACCCCAGTGTAATTACATAGGGGGTCAATTGTCGGGGGGTCAATTGTCGCGGTACCACCACATCATGGGGTGTGATGGGGGTTTAGAGAAGGCATCACTAGAGTCATAATTTGTGAACCCCACCAAATTTAAAATCTTAAGAACTACGAATAAGTTAGCCCGTTCCTAGTCGCGTATTATAGTCCGTTGCAACCCCTTTAAAAGTTACTGATTTATCCCATTGAATAACACCTATTAATAAACGATGATCCCCGTCCAGCCACAATTTGGTTAGTTAAAATCAGTATTTTAGAGAGGTATTAGAAAATCCTAATTATACACATGACTGAGCCCCCGGCCGACTGTATAATGACAGTCACTGAGTCACCAAAGATAAGGTTGGTGATAGCTCATATGTTACGTTACTAGTAACTAGTAACTTAGGGCAGGTGGTTTTGGGAATACTAATACGCTAGCGTGATTTGTAATAGTGATTGCGGAAGGGGAAAGGGCTTTAAAATTTTCAAATTTCTGTCTTATGCAATATGTGAACGGTCCCGTCAATAGTACATATGTGCATACTATCATCAGAACATATTCGATTTTATGTAAGAAGCGGTCCATACAACTCAATAACAAACATCCTCTCAGGATTTGCTCGACACCCCCAACATAAGAGACCCAGCTCAAGCAGAAGCCTACACCATCTTCACCCAGAACCGAGCAGAGTATGATAAGAGGGTCAGACAGCAAGCTGCCAAATTCACTCCTCGTTAAGTTCTCTCTCTCCAACGCCATCCTCAAATTCTCTCGCCTATACTCATTGCAAGTGGACGGAAGGAAGCGATTCCTTGTTTCAAATCTTCTTGAGCACGAAAGTTTCGGACTTGGAGAATGGAGACATGACTCCACTCAACATAGGACTGGAGTCGAGACTAACTTAATTTTAAATTCATACCCTGAGTTGGATGTGTCAGAGATTAACGTTTGCTGTGAGCTCCTTGCTTTTTATAAATTAACATTTTGATTTGCCATCGTAATAAAATATTTTAACAAAGTCAACATTTATTTTTGAATCTCAATCTCGAATTGATTAAATTAAGTTCACCTATGAGAATAATTTGCTAAATTAGCAATTGGCAATGCAATAATAGTCATCTTGTCCTTGATTTATCATAGCTTTTCTACATTAGCAATGGTGCTGCCATCTAAATACATTTTTAACTTGGTAACCTTGAAAGATTTTTCATCCAAACCGCCCCTTTTGATTCATTATTGGTTATTTGAAAGAAATTTCGGAGGTTTTTTCCTCACACGCCTAGCTGTGCGTTTGTGACAAAGTGGTAGGTGCTACTGTAAGCATAAGGAGGATACTGATAATGTGGCCTACAATTTGTCTGCTGCATCGTGTTCCATTCCCCGCTGCCAACATCTGCTTTACGGAAAATTTAAGAGATTGAACGTAGGGATACCTTGTATGTTAGCAATAGATATTTTCTTATTTTATTGCCAAGTTTTAACTGAATGCTTTTTGATTCTTCGTAAACAAACCCAATGTGCGAAATATTAGTCCAAATAATACCAAATCTTGTCAATAAATTCAAAATGAAATAAATTCAAATTGAAACTTACAATCAAACAGGAACATAAATCTGGGGTGCCGTTGTAAACACAATTTTCTCAGATTAAACATTAAAGCACGACATGTGACGTCACTACCCTAACTAACTGCTCGATTAGCTCAATTTGAATAAAACAGTAAGATTTCTAATTTCTCAGACGTGCACAGATCACAGCTGTTCTGGCCGGCTCTGTATCCGTGTCCACGTCTGATTATTGTCCATTCGATCCTGAATTCTAACTTACGGTCTTTGAAGGACCAGATCTTCTCTGACAGTTTGGTTCTATTTCGGTACCGCTTCAGGCGAAATGATGACATTTAAATGTTAGAGAGTCAGGCAGCTAATAATAACTGCTTGTAGGTTTATAACCTACCAAGACGCGCGCCGAGTTGGACTCGTCGACGGTCACTAATATTTGGAGCAAATATTTTACGAGTATCACCCGTAATATGGTTAACTAACTGCCAAATCCACTCCTCGTGGCCTACAATTTGTCTGCAGCAACGTGTTCCATTCCCCGCTGCCAACATCTGCTTTACGGAAAATTTAAGAGATTGAACGTAGGGATACCTTATATATATATATAATATATATATATGTTAACAATAGATATTTTCATGTTTTATTTCTAAGCTTTAACTAAATGCTTTTTGATTCTTCGTAAACAAACCCAATGTGCGAAATGTGAGTCCAAATAATACCACATCTTGTCATAAAATCAAAAATAAATAAATTCAAATTGAAACTTACAATCAAACAGAAACATAAATTGGGGGTGCCGTAGTAAACACAATTTTCGCAGATTAAAGCACGACATGTGACGTCACTACCCTAACTAACTGCTCGATTAGCTCAATTTGAACTTACAATGCGATAAACAAAACAGATCCCAGAATGTCTAATTCTAAAGTGAATAATGATTGTCCCGCCGTGCACTGCACTGAGCGGGCATTATTACATAATAAACCCTGAATATCAAATTTATTAATCTACATAGAATTATTATACAGATCGACATTGCGAAGAGCTCACCATGCTCTATTATTTTATAGATTTTATAGATTATCAAGTTCCTCATTTAAAGAAATCAGAACACTTCGCTTTAAACTTAGCATGGCCCACAAAAGTTAACGCTGTAAATCGTAAAAGGATGGCCTATCAAGAACGGTAACCCAACTACCAATGTGATACATTAATAGTTTCAACTAAATTCGTAAAAAGAGGGCAAATTGAGATGCTTACCGTAATTTAAGTTATTTAGTGATCCAAAGAGATAGTCTATTTAACTATTTAAGTATGATAAACTATAACATTCTTCTGAAAAAGAAAATCACGCTCAAACTAATCTGTTTTATCCAGGAATACAGTCTTCGGTTTAACAAACAAATGCGTTTCGGGGGCTTAGATTGCACTAATAGATAAAAGCTGTGATTTAGATTTTGGCCATTTCGGCGGAGAGCCAGTCCAATCCCTCGTAGAGACCGTCACCAGATGTTGCGCAGGTCGCTTGGGTGTGCCACTGAAATAATAAGGAATGAGTTAAAGTTAAATATATACGGGCTTGTTTTAAATTTGCAAACTACCATAACATCGGTACAAATATTTCTTGGGGCCAATAGGACGAAACTTGATGCCTTAAATTCGACTGAAATGATTTAACGTTATCTAGAGACCCGACTGTTGAGATCATTAAAAGTTTGAAGACGATCAAGTCTGAGTTAAACGTATTGAAATAGTGTCCTACCTGTCTGTTCTTCATTCCCTGGAGACCGAGTGCGTCAGCCACATCGGCAACAGAACAAGCTGAGGGAAGATCCTGTTTGTTGGCGAACACGAGAAGGATAGCGTCTCTCAGCTCATCTTCTTGGGTCATTCGTTCTAACTCCTCCCGAGCCTCTATTAAACGTTCTTTGTCGTTGCTGTCCACTACGAAGATGATTCCCTGGTGGGGTCAATGTGAGGAACTTTTTATTTTAAAAGGGAGGCTACACAGGAGGGTGTTATGAGATCACACCTCTATTATTCTCAAATCTACAGTTTGTGGACTTCTTCAGCACTTTCACAAAATACGAAACTTTTCAGTCGCAAGACGCAATCAACGGTGAGTTCTATTAAGTATAACCTAATAAGATTACGTGTACAGTTTCTATGTGGCATTGTTGTTTTAATATACAGCTATTCAATCAACACAATTAAACGTCTCAATAGACTCACGTGCGCGCGCTGACGCCTGTTATACAAAACGCCGTTTACATGCACTTTTCACAGATATTAGCAAAAAAGCACACCGTTTCAGCGTTCTACACTGACGCGCGCAGCGCTCCTGCACATTGATTTCTACAGCCTACATGAATTGGTACACTAGATGTCAGCCTTTCACTTCCGCCGAAATAAATACACATTTCCTTATCTATAATCTACTATGCATACTTGTATCGTATTCTGCACTATAAAAAACAAATCAACAACAAGCAAGCTATGACAATTATGAAAAACATGAGAATTTAATAGAATGTAACCTTACGTATCGTAACTACGCACATAGATAATAATAACTTATGGGGATTAAGACGTTTGAACCTTTAAAATGTTCGTTATATTCGGGCAAAAATCTAATAGTTTTCGGTATCAGTGATTTGAAAATTTAAAGTATTTAAGTACGTCACATTTCAACAAAATAACGCAAAACTTCTTCCTAAAACGTTACCTGAGTGTTTGTATAATAATGTCTCCAGAGAGGTCTGATCTTGTCTTGACCGCCGACATCCCACACTGTAAAACTGATGTTCTTATACTCCACGGTCTCTACATTGAAACCAATGGTGGGTATCGTGGTCACTACTTCTCCGAGTTTCAGCTTGTATAGGATCGTGGTCTTACCTGCTGCATCTAACCCCACTGAAAAGTGAAATTATCGTGTAAGGTTACAGATGATCTGTTTATAGGCTTAGGTTATTTTTGTAGGATTGAAATTTAACGAAATTATTTGTTACACAATATGATCTGATTAAACAGTGTAAAACTGACAATATAAACATACCCATGAGGATTCTCATGGCCTTCTTTCCGAAGAGCTTGTTAAATACTGTTGACAATGTAAGCCCCATCGCTAGAAAAGAGTATTTGTTCAATTTAGATGATCAATTTAATTCTACAACTGGTGTAAAAAGAATGTTAGAATGATACGTTCCCCACTTTCACAGTTTCACTAGGTACTTCTGCATGCTTTTATGGCAACAAAACATCAACAACCTAGTAACATAAAACATGTCCTCAGCGGTCAAACTAGTTGGTAATCTACTATCGTAGTCATTATCATTGGTAAACAATCAACATAAGTTGAAATTGAAATAGAAATTGGTAAATTTGTTTGACCACATGTAAAATCGTTACAACAGGTGAAACAAAGAGGGTGACCTATATGTGATATCATTGGTGGATCAATTGGCCGGTAGATAGATGGATAGAAAGGGCTATTAAAAAGTGCCATCTGTATTCAATATTAGTTGCCGATACTTTCTGTTATCTAGATACATTCAAATTGATAAGAAGATATACCAATCTTATCTGTAAAGGAGAATGCCAAAATTGTATTGATCGCGGATGACACTTTTCAACAGCCATTTCGATCCATGTCTACATTTTAGTATACCAATTCCATGTCTACATTTTAGTAGACCAATTCCATCAAAAGTAGATGATTATAAGAAGCAGTAAAACATAACTGTAAACAAATTCACACATTTAATTATAATTTCAAGTGGATCAAGCCATTGATAAAACCGTACAATTCACGAACAATTGAATTATATCGAATTGATAGCTGAATTAATGGTCAATTTGCTTCATCATGAATCATGATCCCAATTCTCTACAAAATAGCACAACTTACGAAAACAACGTTTTGTTCGAATGAACGATGAATATTTAAAACACACCTAACATCTTTTGACAATAAAAGGACTTGCAGTGGTATAACTAACTCGGTAAAATCAGATGTTTCACGTTTTAAAAAACGTGAAATCGGGTTTTGCGCATGTGTGTTAAATGAATGCAATATAAAAATCACTCGCATCGAATATTAAAACAAAAATTAAAACTAGTTAACACAACAAATGGACACTTATAATTTCATATTCTACATAATCTGTGCCTCAAAACTTGTCTGACTGATCACTTAACCCCTTCCTAATGTACTTGCCTCTGTACTATATCCTCAGCAGCACTAATATAACATATATCACCAATATCGTCACTTGAAATCGAGTAATGGCAATAAAATCATACTAAATGTTCTCAAAAAAGGTTTAAACTTGTGTACAAAATACGTTTTACTTATGTATTACGAAACTAGCAGCAGTTATGAAACATAATATCATAAGAACATTCCAAGCTGAATTCTACAGAAATGGTAGCTAGTAGGATTAAAGGATATTGAATACACCGCCTACTATTTCTACTCTTTAGTGCTTCTCGTCGTTAAACACTAAACTCAATGTCAGATCACAGTATTATGTTATGCGGTTATATATATTTTAACAAAAGTACAGGTTTTGCGTATAAAAAGCGTAAAATGCATTATTTTCACATTGAGTCTCTCCTCGAGGCGGGAGAGTTTTCAAGTCACTTCATTGGTCGAGACACTACTAAGTAAACAACATTGGAAGTACATGTTCTGCTACATAACTCATACATTCTACATTTTATACACGTGTACATTGTATAAACACGTGTATAGTGTATGAAGTGTTGAAGTTGAACATGGTATTTGTACATGGTTTACTGCGCAGACTTCTTGTTCTTCTCCGCCAATGCGGTCGCAAGTTGTCTGTTGACTTTGTCCATCTTCTCCTTTCCTTTCAGGCTGTAATATGGGGAATGGAATTTACAAAATATCATTAAATTACCAAGTTAACAATTAGTGATGTTTCGATTTAAAAAACCAGATACGGGTATATGGCCCCCAGAATATAGGTGGCCCCCAAAATATAGGTCATGTTAGTGGATACATTTCTAACCAAGATAAGCGATACTAATGGGATCTGTTACTGCTAGGTTGGAGTAAAACATGTAACTTATGTTTCTGGATAAAAATTTTGGACCTACATGAGGTATTTTGGTATATTTGGTCATGACAGCGAAAGATTTAAACGATGTTGTCATTTTCTAGAGGGGTAAATATGGCGAAAAATTGTCATGACAAAAATCTGTCCAACACATGCCATTAAGACTACTGGTATGAGTATAAG
>NW_026971792.1:0-54761 GCF_026151205.1 Bolinopsis microptera | reverse complement strand
AGGGGGTCAAAACCTAGGGGGGGCCCCCCAAAACCTAATTGTCCCTACCCTCCAGCGATAACACGGAGAAAACTTCAGCGTGGGGAAAGATTTGTTACCAAAACGTGTTCCAGTTTTAGCCTGTGGAGAGACGGGAAGAAAAACCCCCAGGACCCCCCCGAAACCGGGTTAAATAACCCGGGTTTTCCCTTCTACTAAACGGTCCCCCCCCTCCAAAGTGGTTAAGGGGGCCCCCCCGGATAAGGAGAAGAGAAGGCTTTTGTGCTGTGGAGGTTTTGGTGAAAGGTAAGCGTTTCGGACCCCTCCCATTTAAAAGAATTTAAGCCCTTTTTAGAACAAATCTAGTCCCCAACAATTAGGGTTTTTTGGGCACTTTATTTAAACTTAATCTAAACAGGGAAAAAATGACCGAATTAAAAAAAACCTTTCCCCCCCCAGCAATCCAGTCCCAATCCCCCAGCTCCCTTTTGTCCCCAATAATAAAACCTTTCCTAAAATAACTAACTCCCTTTTTCAGAGTGGGTTCAATTACGGAGAATGGTCCCAGAAAGCCCTCTTGAAAACCTCCCCGGTGGAGGGTATCCGCCCCTCCAGGATAGAAAGACTGTGCTGCAAGCGGATTGTCCCCGAGTTTGGCAGTGAAAGAGTGGTTAAACACTAACCCATTGCCCCCCCCGGTTTAAACGGCAACTACAACGGACCGGGGACCTGCGTGGAGCAAGTGGCTTTTTGTAAAATTTGGGGAAAGGAGGCGAAAAAACTACCGGGGTTTGAAGGGGTTTTGAGGGGTTTTGAGGGGTGGGGAGGGGGGGTAGATTTTAAAGAAGACTTGAAATTTGAACCAAGTAAAAGCAAGAAAAGGGCCCTCCCTTGGCTTAGTTAATTCCGGCTAATATTTTTCACCAACCACAATGGTTTTTCTTAAAATTTTTTAAAAAACCGCTCATTTGAAGGGGTTTTTCCCCAAATTATCTCTATGGTCCCCCCCCCTGTTTGTCCCCCCTTTGTTTGTCCCCCTAGGGGTCCCCCCCCTAGCCCTTTGGTTCCCCCCTCTTAGTGTCCCCCCCCCCCCCTCTATAGTGGTCCCCCCCCTTTGTTGCCTCATTTCCCCTCTAGTGCCCCCCCCCCTTATTTGGTCCCCCCACCCCCCCCTTTCCCTAGTATCCCCCTCTAGTGTCCCCCTCCTATGTCCCCCCCCTCTAGTGGGGCCCCCCAACTAGTTGCCCCCCCCCCCTCTAGTTGGCCCCCCCCCCCTTAAGTTGGGTCCCCCCTCCCTACCTGTTCCCCCCACTAGCGTTTTTTTCCTCTAGTGGTCCCCCTCTGGTTTTGGTCCCCCCCCTAGTGGTTTTTCCCCCTCCCTGTTGTCCCCCCTTCCCTTGTTTTTCCCCCCCCTAGTGCCCCCCCCCCCTTAAGGTTTTCCCCCCCCAATTTTTTCCCCCTCAGCCCCCCCCCCCCCCAGTGTCCCCCGGGGGGGGTTCCCCCTCAGTGTCCCCCCCCCCCCCCTCCCTAGTGTCCCCCCCCCCCCCCTAGTGTCCCCCCCCTGTGTCCCCCCTCTATTCCCCCCCTAGTTTCCCCCCCCTAATTGTCCCCCCTAAATCCCCCTCTGGGGGGTTTCCCCCCAAAAGTGTGCCCTCTGGTGCACCTCCTAGTGTACCTCCTAGTGTACCTCCTAGGTGACCCTAGTGCACCTCCTAGTGTACCTCCTAGTGTACCTCCTAGTGCAACCTACTAGTGTCCTCTAGTTGTACCTCCTGTGCACCTCCTGGTGACACCTCACTAGTGTAACCTCCTAGTGTACTCTAGTGTACCTCCTAGTGCACCTCCTAGTTACTCCTAGGTGTACTCCTAGTGCACCGCCTAGTGTACCTCCTAGTAGTACTCCTAGTGCCCCTCTGGGTTTGCACCTCCTAGTGACCTCCTTGTTGTACCCTCCTAGTGTACTCCTAGTGCACCTCACTAGTGTACATCCTAGAGTACCTCCTAGTGCACTACTAGTGTACCTCCAGTGTACTTCATAGTGCCCCCTCCTGGTGCTCCTCCTAGGTACTCTCTAGTGTACCTCCTAGTGTACCTCCTTGTGCACCTCCCCTAGTGTTCCTCCTAGTGTACCTCCCTTGTGCACCTTTCCTAGTTTACCTCCTAGTGTACTTCCTTGTGCCCCTCCTGGTTGAACCTCTAGTGTACACAATAGTGTACCTCCTAGTGTACCTCCTAGTGCACCTCCTTAGTGTACCTCCTAGTGTACCCTCTAGTGCACCTCTAGTGTACCTCCTCCTGTGTACTCCTAGTGCCCCTCCTGGTGCTCCTCCTAGAGTACTCCTAGTGTACCTCTAGTGGTTAGACCTCCTAGTGACCTCTTGTGTACCTCCTAGTGTACCTCCTAGTGCACCTCCAAGTGTACCTCCTAGGTACCATCCTAGTGCCCCTCCTGGTGCACCTCCTAGTGTACCTCCTAGGGTACCTCTACTCCTAGTCGTGCCTCCTAGTGCACCTCCTAGTGTACCACCTAGTTGTACCTCCTAGTGCACCCCCTACCTAGTGTTCCTCCTAGTGTACCTCCTAGTGCCCTCCTGGTGCACCTCCTAGTGTACACCTAGTGTTACCTCCTAGTGTAACCTCCTTGTGCACCTCCTAGTGTACTCCTAGTGTACCCTCCTAGTTGCACCTCCTAGTGTACCTCCTAGTGTACCTCCTAGGCCCCTCCTGGTGAACCTCCTAGTGTACCTCCTAGTGTACCTCCTAGTGTTCCTCTAGGGCACCTCCTAGTGTACACTCCTAGTGTACCTCCTAGTGCACCTCTAGTGTACCTCTCTAGGGACCTACTAGTGCCCCTCCTGGTGCACCTCCCTAGTGTAACCTCCTAGTGTACTCCTAAGTGTACTCCTAGTGCACCTCATAGTGTGTACCTCTAGTGTAACTCCTAGTGCACCTCCTATGTACCTCCTAGTGTACTCCTAGTGCCCCTCCTGGTGACCATCCTAGTGTACTCTAGTTGTACCTCCTTGTGTGTACCTCCTAGTTGCAACCTCCTAGTGTACTCCTAGTGTATACCACATTGTAGCACCTCCTTGTGTACATCCTGGTGTACCTCCTAGTGCCCCTCCTGTGCACCTCCTAGTGTACTCCTAGTGTACCTCCTAGTGTACCTCTAGTGCACTCTGTGTAACCTCCTAGTGTACTCCTAGTGCACCTCCTAGTGTACTCCTAGTGTACCTCCTGTGCCCCTCTGGGGCACCTCCTAGTGTCCCATTCCTAGTGTACCTCTAGTGTACCTCATAGTGCAACCTCTAGTGTACCTCCTATGTGTACTCCTAGTGCACCGCCTTGTGGACCTCTAGTGTACCTCTAGTGCCCCTCCTGGTGCACCTCCTAGTGTACCTCTAGTGTACCTCTAGTGTACCTCCTAGTGCACCTCCTAGTGTAATCTAGTGTACCTCCTAGTGCACCTAACTAGTGTACCTCCTAGTGTACCTCCTTGTGGCCCCTCTGGTGCATCTCTATAGTGTACCTCCGTGTACTCCTAGCGTGTACCTCCTCGTGCTCCTCCTAGTGCACCCTCCTAGTGTACCATCTTGTGCACCGCTAGTGTACCTTCCTAGTGTACAATCCTAGTGGCCCCTCTGTTGAACCTCCTAGTGTACCTCAGAGTGTACTCCTAGTGGACCCTCCTAGTGCAACTCCTTAGTGTACTCCTAGTGTAACTCCTAGTTGCACCCCTCCTAGTGTACCTCCTAGTGTACCTCTAGGGCCCCGCTGGTGCACCTCCTAGTGTACCTCCACTAGTGTACCTCTAGTGTTAACTATAGTGCACATCCTAGTTGTCTCAAGTGTACTCCTCGGGCACCTCCTAGTGTACCTCCTAGTGGAGCACTAGTGCCCCTCTGGTGAACCTCCTAGTTGTATCCTTGTGTTAACTCCTAAGTGTACTCTAGTGCACCCCTAGTGTACCTCTAGTGTACTCCTAGTTCACCTCCTAGTGTACTCCTAAGTGTACCTCCCTAGTGCCCCTTCCTGGTGCACCTCCTAAGTGTACCTTCCTTTGTGTACCTCCTAGTTTACCTCATGTGCACCTCCTAGTGTACCTCATTGTGTACTCTAGTGCCACCTCCAGTGTACCTCCTAGTGTACCTCCTAGTGCCCCTCATGGTGCCAACCTCCTAGTGTTAACTCCTTGTGTAACAAAACCCTCCTAGTGTAACCTCCTAGTGCACCTCCTTAGTGTACCTTCTAGTGTACCTCTAGTGCACCCTCCTAGTGTCCCTCCTGGTGTACCTCCTAGTGCCCCTCCTGGTGCCCTTTGTGTACCTCCTAGTGTACCTCCTAGTGTTACACTCCTAGTGCAACCTCCTTAGTGTACCTCCTAGTGTACTCCTAGTGCAACCTCCTAGTGTAACTCCTAGTGTACCTCCTTAGTGCCCCTCCTGTTGCACCTCCTAGTGTTCCTTCCTAGTGTCCTCCTAGTGTAACGCTCCGAGTGCACCTCCTAGTGTACCTCCTAGGGACCTCTAGTGCACCTCCTGTGTACCTCCTAGTTTGTACCTCCTAGTGCCCCTCCTGTTGCAAATCCTAGTGTACATCCTAGTGTACCTCCTAGTGTACCTCTCTAGCTGAACCTCCTAGTGTACATCCATCGTGTTAACTCCTTGTGCACTCCTGTGTACCTTTAGTGTAACTCTTGTGCCCCTCCTGGTGCAACACTCCTTGCAGGGTACCTCCTAGTGTACCTACTAGTGTACCCCTAGTGCACATACCTAGGTGTACCTCCTAGTGTACTCTAGTGCTCCTCCTAGTGTCCTCCTAGGTGTACCTCCTAGTGCCCTCCTGGTGCACCTCCTAGTGTACTCCTAGTGTACCTCCTAGTGTATCCTCCTAGTGCACCTCTAGTGTACCTCCTAGTGTACTGCCTAGTGCACCTCCTAGTGTACCTCCTAGTGTAACCTCCTCGTGCCCTTGGGGCACCTCTAGTTGTACCTCTAGTGTACCTCCTGGGTACTCCTAGTGCACCTCCTAGTGTACCTCTAGGGTTACCTCCTAGTGCACCTCCTAGTGTACCTCCTAGTGTACCTTAGTGCCCCTCCTGGGCACCTCCTAGTGTACCTCCTGGGTACCTCTAGTGTACCTCCTAGTGCACCATTACTAGTGTACCTCTAGTGTTAACCCCTAGTGCACCTCCTAGTGTACCTCCTAGAGTGTACCTCCTAGTGCCATAATGGTGCACCTACTAGTGTGTACCTCCTAGTGTTCTCCCTAGTGTACCTCCTAGTGCACCTTAGTGTACCTCCTAGTGTACCTCTAGTGACATCTCTCCTAGTGTACCTCCTAGTGTACCTCCTAGTGCCCCTCTGGTGCACCTCCTAGAGTACCTTCCTAGTGTACCTACTAGTGTACCTCTAGTGCACCTCCTAGTGTACCTCCTGTGACCTAATAGTGCACCTCCTAGTGTACATCTAGTGTACCTCCTAGTGCCCCTAATGGTGCCACTCATAGTGTACCTCCCTAGTTGTTTTTTATACCTCTAGAGTACCTCCTAGTGCACCTCTTGAGTACCTCTAGTTGTACCTCCTAGTGGCACCTCCTAGTGACCTCCTAGTTGTACCTCCTGTGCCCTCCTGGTGCACCTTCCTAGTGTACCTCTTGTGTACTCCTAGTGTACCTCTAGATGCAACTCCTTGATGTACGCTCCTAGTGTACACCTCCTAGTAACCTCCTAGGTTAACCTCCTAGTTGTACCTCCTAGTGATCCTCCTGGTGAACCTTCCTAGTGTACCTCCTAGTGTACCTCCTAGGTGTACCTCTAGTGCACCTCCTAGTGTAACCTCCTAGTGTACCTCTAGTGCACCTCCTTAGTGTACCTCTAGTGTACCTACTCGGTGCCCATCCTGGTGCACCTCTAGTGTACCTCTAGTGTACCTCTAGTGTACCTCCTAGTTCAGCATCCAGTGTACCTCTAGTTGTACCTCCTAGGCATCCTAGTGTAACCTCTAGTGTTTCACATTCCCCCCCTCCCCCCCACCCCCCCCCCCCCCCCCCCCCCCCCCCCCACCTTATAACCTCCTAGTGCCCCTCTGGTGCACCTCCTTGTGTACCTCCCCTTTTAAAGTTGGTTTTATACCCTCCTAGTGTACCTCATAGTGCACCTCCTAGTGTACCTCCTAGGGTACCTCCTAGTGCACCTCCTAGTGACCTCCTAGTGTACCTCATCTGTGCCCACTCCTGGTGCACCTCCTTTGCTGTACCTCCTAGTGTTCCTCCTAGTGTACTCCCTTGAGCACTCTAGTGTACCTCCTAGTGTAACTCCTAGTGCACCTCCTAGTGTACCTTTACTAGGTACCTACTTAGTGCCCCTCCTGGTGCACCTCCTAGTGTCTTCATAGTGTACTCATAGTGTACTCCTAGTGCACCTTAGTGTACCTCCTTGTGTTCTCCTAGATGCACCTCCTTGTGTATCTAGTGTCATCACTTAGTGCCCTCCTGGTGCACCTCTAGTGTACCTCCTTGTGTACCTCATAGTGTTCCTCCTAGCGACCTCCTAGTGTACCGTCCTAGGGTACCTCATAGTGCACCTCATTGTGTACCTCATAAGTGTACCTCCTGTGCCCCTCCTGGTGCCTCCTTGTGTACTCCTCGTGTACCTCCTAGTCGTACCTCCTAGTGCACCCCATATTCCTAGTGTACCTCCTAGTGTACCCTCCTAGTGCCACCCTCTAGGGTAATCCTTGTGTACCGCTAGTGCCCCTCCTGGTGAACCCCTAGTGTACCTCCTAGTGTATCCTTGTGTACCTCCTTGTGACCTCCTAGTGTACCTCCTAGTGTACCTCCTAGGGCACCTCCTAGTGTTCCTCATAGTGTACCTCCTAGTGCCCCTCCTGGTTGCACCTCCTAGTGTACCTCTAGTGTAACTCCTAGTTGTACCTTACTAGTGCCAACCTCCTGTCTGTACCTCCTTGTGTGCCTCATAGTGCACGCTCCTAGTGTACCTCCTAGTGTACCATCCTAGTGCCTCATGGTGCACCTCCTAGTGTTAACCTCTAGTGTATCCTCCTAGTGTTTCCTCCTAGTGCACCTCTAGTGTACCATCCTAGTGTACCTCCTAGTGCAACTCTCCTAGTGTACCTCCTGTGTACTCCTAGTGCCACCTCCTGGTGCACCTCCTAGTTGTATCCTCTAGTGTACCTCCTAGTGTACTACTAGTTGCACCTACCTAGTGTACATCCTAGTGCGTACCTCCTAGTGCACCTCCTAGTGTACTCCTAGTGTACCTCGCCTAGTGCCCCTCCTGGTGCACCTCCTTGTGTACCTCATAGTGTACTCCTGTGTACCTACTTGTTGCTCCTCCTAGTGTACCTCCTAGTGGTAACTACTGTGCACCTCTAGTGTACCTCCTAGTTGTACCTCATAGTGACACTCCCTGGTGAAACTCCTAGAATGTTACTCCTAGTGTACCTCCTTGTGTACTCTAGTTGGCACCTCTGTTGTACCTCTAGTGTACCTCCTTGTTGCACCTTCCTTGTGTACCTTTAGTGTACCTCCTAGTGCCCCTGCACTGTGCTCCCCTCCCTAGTGGTTCCTCCATAGTGTCCTCTAGTGTACCTCCTCGTGCACCTCCTAGTGTATCCTCCTTAGTGTAACTTCCTAGGCACCTCCTAGTGTAACTCTAGTGTACCTCCTTAGTGCCCCTCCTGGTGCCACATCCTAGTGTACCTCCTAGTGTACCTCCTAGTGTATCTCCTATGTGCAACCTCCAGTGTACTCTAGTGTACTCCTAGTGAACCTCTAGTGTACCTCCTCGTGTTACTCCTAGGGACCATCATGTGGTGCACGCTCCTAGTGTAACCTACTAGTGTACCTCCTAGTGTACCTCCTAGTGCACGCCTAGGTTCTCCTAGTGTACCTCCTAGTGACTCCTAGTGACCTCCTAGTGTACCTCCTAGAGCCCCTACTGAGGCACATCCTATTGTACTCCTAGGGTACCCTCCTTGGTACCTCCTAGTGCACCTCCTAGAGGACCTCCTAGTGTACCTCCTAGTTGGCACAACCCCCCTTTTCCTAGTGTACCTCGAGTGTACCTCCTAAGTTGCCCCCCTGGTGCACCCTCCTAGTGTACCTCCTAGTTTACCTCTTGTGTACCTCCTAGGTGCCACCTCCTTGTGTACCTCCTAGTGTACCTCCTAGTGCACCTTCATAGTGTACTCTAGTGTACCTCCTAGTGCCACTCCTGGTGCACTCCTAGTGTACCTCTAGTGTACCTCCTAGTGGACCCTCCTGTGCACCTCCTAGTGTACTCTAGTGTACCTCCCTAGTGCACCAATCCTAGTGTACCTCTAGGGTACCTAATAGTGCCCCTCCTGCGTTGCACCTCATTGTTGTACATCCTAGTGTACCTCCTAGTGTTCCTCCTAGTGATCCTCCAGTGTTCCTACTTAGTGTACCTCCTAGTTGCACTCTAGTGTACCTCCTATAGTGGTACCTCCTAGTGCCCCTCCTGTGTGCACCTCCTAGGTACATCCTAGTGTACCTCACTAGTGTACCTCTAGTGAACCTCCTAGTGTACCTCCTGTGTACATCATAGTGCACCTCCTAGTGTACCTCCTAGTTTACCTCCTAGTGCCCCTCCTGGGTGCACCTCCTTGTTGTACCTCCTAGTGTACCTCCTAGTGTACTCCTTAGTGAACCTCCTGTGTACCTCCTAGGGTACCTCCTAGTGCACCTCTATGTACCTACTAGTGTACTCCTTGTGCCCATTCCTGGTTGCCCCTCCTAGTGTACCTCATAGTTACATCCTAGTGTTACCTCCTAGTGCACCCTCTAGTGACCTCCTAGTTGTACCTCTAGTGCACTCCTAGTGTACCTCCTTAGTGTACCTCTAGTGCCCCTCCTGGTGCACCTCTTGTGTACTCCTAGTGTACCTACTAGTGTACTCCTAGTGCTCCTCCTAGTGTACATCATAGTGTACCTCCTAGGGCTCCTATAGTGTACCTCTATGTGTACCTCTAGTGCCTACTGGTTGCAATCTCATAGTGTACTCATAGTGTACCTCCTAGGTACCTCCTTGTGCACCTCATAGTGTACCTCCTTGGGGTACCTCCTTGTGACACCTCCTAGTGTACCTCCTAGTGTTCCTCCTAGTGCCCCTCCTGGTGCACCTCTAGTGTACTCTAGTGTACCTCCTAGTGTACTCCTTGTTTTTTTTTTTGCCCACCTCCTAGTGTACCTCCTAGGGTACTCACTACCTGCACCTCTCATTGTGTACTATACTTTGGACCTCCTAGTGGCCCCTCCTGGTGCATCCTCCTAGTGTACCTCCTGTGTACTCCTAGTGTACCTGCCTAGTGACACTCCTAGTGTACCTCCTAGTTACTCCTAGTGCACTCTAGTGTACTCCTAGTGTAACTCCTAGTGCCCCTTCTGGTGCACCTTCCTAGTGTTACCTCCTAGTGTACCTCCTAGTGAACCTCCTTGTGCACCTCCTGTGTACCTCTTGTGTACCTCGTGTGCACCTCCTAGTGTTCTCTCGTGTGTACCTCCTAGTGCCCCTAATGGTGCACTCCTAGTGTAGCCTCCTAGTTGTTCACTCATAGTGTACCCTCCTTGTGCACCTCTAGTGTACCTCCTAGTGTACCTCCTAGTGCACCTCCTAGTGTACCTCCTAGTGGACACTCCTATTGCCCCTCCTGGTGCACCTCCTAGTGTTCCTCCTAGTGTACCGTAAGTGTAACCTCCTAGTGCACCTCCTAGTGTCCTCCCCTAGTTGTACTCCTGGGTGCACCTCATTGTGTACCTCTAGTGTACCTCCTAGTGCCCCTTAATGGGTGCACTCTAGTTGTACCTCTAGTGTACCTCCTAGTGTACCTCCCTAGTGCACTCCTAGTGTTCCTCTAGTGTTACCTCTAGTGCACATCCTAGTGTACTTCTATGTGTACATCCTAGTGCCCCTTACGGTTGCACCTCTAGAGTACTCCTAGTGTACCTCATTAGTGTACCTCCTAGTGCCAACATCCTAGTGTACCTCATGTGTACACTCCTAGTGCACCTCCTAGTGTACCTCCTAGTGTACCTCCTAGTGGCCCATCCTGTGCTCTCCTAGTGTACCTCCTAGGTACCTCCTAGTGTACTCTGGGCACACTCTAGTGTAACTCATGGGTACCTCATTGTGCACCTCTTGTGTACCTGCTAGTGTACTCCTAGTGCCCCTCCTGGTGCACCTCTAGTGTACCTTCCTAGTGTACTCCTAGTTGTACACTATAGTGCACCTCCTAGTGTACCTCCTAGTGTACTCCAGTGAACCTCAGTGTACCTCCTAGTGTTCCTCCTAGTGCCCCCTCTGGTGCCCTCCTTAGTGTACCTCCTGTGTACCTCCTAGTGTACCTCCTCTAGTGCACCTCATAGTGTACCTCCTAGGTGTACCTCCTAGTGCTCCTCCTAGTGTACCTCCTAGTGTACCTACTAGTGCCTCCTGGTGCACCTCCTAGTGTACCTCTAGTGGACCTCCAGTGTACCTCCTAGTGCACCTACCAGTGTACTCCTTGAGTACCTCTAGTGCACCTCCTAGTTGTAAACTTCAGTGTACCGCTAGTTGCCCTCCTGTGCACTCCTAGTGTACCCTCCTAGTGTACCTCCTTGTGTACTCCTTGTGCACCTCCTAGTGTCCTCCTAGTGTACCTCCTTGTGCACCTCTAGTGTAACCTCCTAGGGTTACCTCTTGTGCCCCTCCTGGGTGCACCGCCTAGTTGTTGTACTCCTTAGTGTACCTCCTTGTGTAACTCTTGTGCACCTCCTAGTGTACCTCCTAGTGTTCCTCCATACGTGCACCTCCTAGTGTACCTCCTAGTGTTCTCATAGTGACCTCTCATGGTTGCACACTCCTAGTGTACACCTCATAGTGTAACTCCTAGTGTACCTCTTGTGCACCTCCTAGTGTACCTCCCTAGCTGTTTACCTCCTAGGCACATACTAGTGTACCTTCTAGTGTTACTCCTGTGCCCCTCCTGGTGCAACTCCTAGTGTACCTCCTAGTGTACCTCCTAGTGTTACCTCCTAGTGCACCTCCTAGTGTACCTCATAGTGTACCTCCTAGTGCACTCCTAGTGTACCTTCCTAGTGACCTCCTAGTGCCCCTCCTGGTGCTCCTCCTAGTGTACATCTAGTGTACATCCTAGTGTACCTCACCTAGTGCACCTCCTAGTGTTCCTCCTAGTGTACTCCTTGGGAAACCTCCTAGTGTACTCCTAGTGTACCTCCTGTGCACCTCCTGGTGCAACTCCTAGTGTACATCCTAGTGTACCTCCTAGTGTACATCCTAGTGCACCTCCTAGTGTACCCTCTAGTTGTACCTCCTAGTGCACCTCCTAGTGTACCTCCTAGTGTACCTCCTAGTGCCCCTCTGGTGCACCTCCTAGTGTACCTCCTAGTGTACCTCATAGTGTACCTCATGCACCTCCTAGTGTACCTCATAGTGTACCTCCTTGTGCACCCTCCTAGTTTACATCATAGTGTACCTCCTAGTGCCCTCCTGGTGCACCTCATAGTTGTACCTCCTTGTGTACCTAATAGTGTACCTCCTAGTGCACCTCACTAGCTGTTCCTCCTAGTGTCCTCCTAGCTGCACCTCCTAGTTGTACCTCCTAGTGTACCTCCTAGTGCCCCTATGGTGACCTCCTAGTTGTACCTCCTAGTTGTAACGCATAGGGGTACCTCTGGCCACCCTCTAGTGTACCTCATAGTTTACCTCCTAGAGCACATCCTAGTGTACTCCTAGTGTACCTCCTAGTGCCCCTCCTGGGTGCACCCTCATAGTGTTCCTCCTAGTGTATCACTCTAGTGTACCTCCTAGTGCACCTACTAGTGTACCTCCTAGTGTACTATAGTTTGCACCTCCTAAGTGACCTCCTAGTGTACCTCCGAGTGCCCTCATGGTGCACCTCCTTGTGTACCTCCTTGGTACCTCTTGTGGATACCTCCTAGTGCACCTCTAGTGTACCTCTAGTGTACCTCCTAGTGACCCTCCTAGTGTAACTCCTAGTGTAACTCTAGTCCCCCTCTGGTGCACCTCTAAGTGTACCCTCCTTGTGTACCTTCATAGTGTACCTCTAGTGCACCTCCTAGTGTCCTCTGTGTACCTCCTAGTGCTCCTCTAGTTTACCTCCTAGTGTACCTCTAGTGCCCCTCCTGGTGCCCCCTCCTAGTGGTACCTCCTAGTGTACTCCTAGTGACCTCCAGTGCACCTATAGTGTACCTCCTAGTGTACTCTAGTGCACCTCCTAGTGTACCCTACTAGTGTACTCTAGTGCCCATCTACTGGTGCACTCTAGTGTACCTCCTAGTGTACTCCTAGTGTTTCTCCTAGTGCACCTCCTCGTGTTAACCCTAGGGTACACTTCCTAGTGCACTCCTAGTGTACCTCCCTAGTGTATACCTCCTAGTGCCCCCTCCGGTGCCACTCCTAGTGGACCTCTAGTGTACCTCCTAGTGTACCTACTAGTGCACCTCCTAGTGTACCACCTTAGTGTTACCTCCTAGTGCACCTCTTGTGTACCCTCCTTCGTGTACCTCCTAGTGCCCTCCTGGTGCACCTCTAGTGTACCTCCTAGTGTACCTCCTAGTGTATCCTCCTAGTGCAACCTCCTGTGTACTCCTAGTGTACCCTAGTGCACCTCTTGTGTTCCCTCCTCGTGTACCTCCTAGTGACCCTCCTGGTGCTCCTCCTAGTGTACCTCCAAGTGTTACCTCAGTTGTTACTCTAGTGCACCTCTATGTGTACCTCCTAGTGTACTCCTAGTTGCACCTCCTAGTGTACCTCCTTGTGTACCTCCTAGTGCCCCTCATGGTGCACCTCCTAGTAACCTCCCTAGTGTACCTCCTAGTGTACCTCATAGTGCACCTCCTAGTGTACTCCTAGTTGTACCTCCTAGTTGCTGGGGCGGGGGAGCGTTGGTAGGGGGCACTCTTGTGTACCTCCTAGTGTACTCCTAGTGCCCCTCCTGGTGCACCTCCTAAAGAGTACCTCTAGTGTACCTCCTAGTGTAACTCCTAGTGCACATCATAGTGACCTTCCTAGTGTACCTCCTAGTGCAACCTCCTTGTGTACCTCCTAGTGTTACCTCCTAGTGCCCCCTCCTGGTGCACCTTCCCTAGTGTACCCGCTCTAGTGTACTCCTAGTGTACCTCTAGTGCACTCCTAGTGTACCTCTAGTGTACTCCTTGTTGCACCTCTAGTGTACCTCTAGGTACCTCCCTAGTGCCTCTCCTGTGGTGCACCCTAGTGTACCTCATAGTGACCGCCTAGTGTACCTCCTAGTGCACCGCCTATGTCCTCATAGTGTGTACTTCCTAGTGCACCTCCTTGTGTACCGCTCCTAGTGTACTCTTTTGCACCTCCTGGTGCACCTCTAGTGTTACCTCCTAGTGTACTCTAGTGTACATCCTAGGTGCACCTCCTTAGTTGTATCCTAGTGACCTTCCTAGTGCCACCTCATAGTGTACTCCTAGTGTACCCTCCCTAGTTGCCATCTGGTGCACACTCTAGTGTACATCAAGTGTACCTCTCGTAGTACCTCCTAGTGCACCTCCTAGTGTACCTCCTGTGTACCTCCTTGTTGCACTCTAGTGTACTCCTAGTGTACCTCTAGGGCCCCTCCTGGTGCACCTCCTAGTGTACCTCCTAGTGTATCCTCATAGTGTACCTCATAGTTGCAACTCCTAGTGTACTCCTAGTGTACTGCCTAGTGCCCTCCTAGTGTACCTCCAGTGTCTCCTATTGCCCTCCTGGTTGCACCTCCTAGTGTACCTCCTTGTGTACCTCCTAGTGTACCTCTAGTGCACTCATAGTGTACCTCATAGTGTACCTCCTAGTGCTCTTCCTAGTGTACTACCTAGTGTACCTCCTAGTGCCCCATCCTGGTGGCACATCCTAGTGTTCCTCTTGTGTACCTTCCTTTGTTGTACATCCTTGTGCACCTCCTAGTGTTTACCGCCTAGTGTACCTCCTAGAGCACCTCTTAGTGTACATCTAGTGTACTCCTTGTGCCCCTCCTGGTGCACCTCCTAGTGTAACTCCTAGGGTCATCCTAGGGTACCTCCTAGTTGCAACTCCTAGTCTTCTCCTAGTGTACCTCCTAGTGCACTCCTTGTGTACTCCTAGTGTACCTCCTAGTGCCCTCCTGGTGACACTCCTAGTGTACCTCTAGTGTACCTCCTTGTGTACCTCCTAGGGCACCTCCCTAGTGTTCCTCCTAGGTACCTCATGATGCACCACCTAGTGTAAACTCCTAGTGTACATCCTTGTGCCCCTCCTGGTGCACCTCCTCGAGTACCTCCTAGCTGTACCTCCTAGTGTACTCCTAGTGCACCTCCTAGTGTACCTCCTAGTGTTCCTCATAGTGCTCCTCTAGTGTACCTCCTAGTGTACCTCCTAGTGCCCCTCCTGGTGCACCTTCCTAGTGTACCTCCTAGTGACCTCCTAGTGTACCTCCTAGTGCCACCTCTTGTGTACCTCCTAGTGTAACCTCCTAGTGCACTCCCTAGAGTGTTCTCATAGTGTACCTCCTAGTGCCCCTCCTGGTGCACCTCCTAGTGTACCTCCTAGTGGACCTACCTAGTGTACCTCCTAGAAAATGCACCTCCTAGTGTACCTCCTAGTGTCCTCTAGTGCCACCTCCCTAGTGTACCTCCTAGTGTACCTCCTAGTGCCCGCCTGGTTGCACCTCCTAGTGTACTCCTAGTTGTACCTCCTAGTTACATCCCTAGTGCACCTCCTAGTGTACCCTTGTGTACTCTAGTGCAACCTCCTTGTGTCCTCCTAGTGTTTCACTCATAGTGACCTCTCTGGTGAACCTCCTAGTGTCTCCGAGTGTACCTCCTAGTGTACCTCCTTGTGCTCCTCCTAGTGTACCTCCTAGTGTACCTCTAGTGCACCTCCTAGTGTACTCTAGTGTAACCTCCTAGTGCCCCTCCTGGTTGACCTAAGTGTACCTCCTTAGTGTACCTCCTAGTGTACCTCCTAGTGCACCTCCTAGTGTACCTCTGTGTACCTCTAGTGCACCTCCTTTTACCTCCTAGTTTACTCCTAGTGCCCCTCTGGTGACACCTACTAGTGTACTCCTAGTGTACCTCCTAGGGTACCTCCTAGTGAACCCTCCTAGTGTACCTCCTAGTGTACCCTCCTTGTGAACCCCTCGTGTACCTCCTAGTGTTCCTCCTAGTGCCCTCTGTGACCTCCTAGTGTACCTCCTAGTGTACCTCCTAGTGATACCTCCTAGTTGCACCTCCTAGTGTACCTCATTGTGTACCTCCTAGTGCACTCCAGTGTACCTCCTGTGTACCTCCTAGTGCACCTCTGGTGACCTCCTAGTGTACTCTAGTGTACCTCCTAGTGTCCCTATAGAGCACTCCTGTGTACCTCCTAGTTGTACCTCCTAGTGCACCTCCTAGTGTACCTCCTAGTTTGTACCATCCTAGTGCCCCTCCTGGTGCAACCTCCTAGTGTACCTCCTAGCTGTAACCTCCTAGTGTTACCTTCCTAGTGCACCCTTCCTAGTGTCCTCCTAGTGTACCCCTAGTGCACCTCCTAGTGTGTACCTCCTAGTGTACTCTAGTGCCCCTCCTGGTGCACCTCCTAGTGTGTACCTCCTAGTGTACTCATGAAGTGTCCTCACTGTGTGAGAGTGAAGATATATACCCAGATCGCTCACCACCACACTCCATCTACAAGCCAGCCCAACTCTAGTGCACCTCCACCCCTAGACCTGACCTATCCAGTGTTCCTCCTAGTGCCCCTCCTGGTGCACCTCCTTGTGTACCTCCTGTGTACCTCCTAGTGTACCTCCTAGTGCACCTCCTAGTGTACCTCTAGATGTACTCCTTGTGAACTCTAGTTTACCTCCTAGTGTACCTCCTAGTGCCCTCCTGGTGCACTCCTAGTTGTACCTCCTAGTGTATCCTAGTGTCCTCCTAGTGCACTCTTAGTGTCCTACTCCTCCCCCCAATTCCCCCCTTTCTACCTCCTAGTGTACCTCTAGTTGCACACCTTAGTGTACCTCCTAGTGTACCTTCCTAGTGCCCCTCTGGTGCACCTCCTAGTGTACCTCCTGATGTACCTCTAGTGTACCTCCTAGTGATATCCTAGTGTAACTCTCCTAGTGTTCCTCCTAGTGCACCTCCTAGTGTACACTCCTAGTTGTACCTCCTAGTTGCCGCCCTTCCTGGTGAACCTCCTAGTGTACCTCCTAGTGTCCTCCTAGTGTAATCCTCTAGTGACCTCTAGTGTACCTCCTGTGTACCTTCCTTGTGCACTCTGATTCTAGATGAGTGGGTATATTCCATGAGACTACATCCTAGCTGTAACCTCCTAGTGCCCCTCATGGTACACCTCCTAGTGTAACTCCTTGTGTAACTCCTAGTTGTACCTCCTAGTGCACTCCTAGTGTACTCCTAGTGTACTCTAGTGCAACTCCTAGTGTTAACCTCCTAGTGTACCATCCTAGTGCCCCTCCTGGTGCACCTCTGTGTACACTCCTAGTGTACCTCCTAGTGTACCTCCTATGTGCCACCTCATAGTGTACCTCCTAGTGTACCTCCTAGTGCACCTCCTAGTGTATCTCTAGTGTACTCCTTGGCCCCTCCTGGTGCACCTTTCCTAGTGTTACCTCCGAGTGGTAACATATAGTGTACCTCCTAGTTGCTACCTCCTAGTGTACTCTAGTGTACCTCCTAGTGCACCTCCAAGTGTACCCCTAGTGTACCTCCTTGTGCCCCTCCTGGTGCACCTCCTAGTGTACTCTAGTGTACATCTTGTGTACACTCTAGTGCACACTCCTAGTGTTACCTCCTTTGTGTACCTCCTAGTGATCCTCCTAGGTGTACCTTCCTAGTGTACATTCTAGTGCCCCTCCTGGTGCACATACTAGTGTACCCTCCTTGTGTACCTCCTAGTGTACTTTTCCAGTGCACTCTAGTGTACCTCTAGTGACCTCCTAGTGCACTCCTAGTTTACCTCCTAGTGTACCTCCTAGTGACACCCTCCTGGTGCACCTCCTAGTGTACCTCCTAGTGTTCTCTAGTGTACCTCCTAGTGCACATCCTAGTGTACCTCTAGTGTCCCTCCCTAGTGCACCTCCTAGTGTACCTAGTTGTACATTCTAGTGCCCCTCCTGGTGCACCTCCTAGTGTACCTCCTAGTGTACCTTCATAGTGTACTCCAGTGCCCCTCCTAGTGTAACCTCCTAGTGACCTCCTAGTGCTACCTCCTAGTGTACCTCCTAGTGTACATCCTAGTGGCCCCTCTGGTGCACCTCCTAGTGTACCTCTAGTGTACTCCTAGTGTACCTCCTTGTGCACCTCTAGTGTACCTCTAGTGTACCTCTTAGGCACCTCCTAGTGTACCTCCTAGTGTACCTCCTAGTGCCATACTGGGGCACCTCCTAGTGTACCTTAGGTGTTACATCTAGTGTACCTCTAGTGCACCTTCCTAGTGTACCTCCTTAGGTACCATCCTAGTGCACTCCTAGTGTACCTCTAGCGTACCTCCTAGTGCCCTCCTGCGTGCACCTCCTAGTGTACTCCCTAGTGTACCTCTATTGTTACCTCCTAGTGCACTTCTAGTGTACCTCTAGTGTACCTCCTAGTGCACCTCCTGGTTACTCTAGTGTACCTCCCTTTTAGTGCCCCTCCTGGTGCACCTCCAGTGTACCTCCTAGTGTACCTCTTGTGTACCTCCTCGTGCACCTCCTAGGTACCTCCTAGTGTACCTCCTATGTGCTCCTCCTAGTGTTACCTCCTAGGGTACCTCCTAGTAGCCCTCTGGTGCACCCCTCCTAGGTGTACTCTAGTGTACCTCCAAGGGTACCGCCTAGTGCACCTCCATAGTGTACCTCTAGTGTACCTCCTAGTGCACCTCTAGTGTACCTCCATATTGTACCTCCTAGTGCCCCTCATGGTTGCACCTCCTAGTGTACCTCCTAGTGTACCTTCCTAGTGTACCTCCTAGTGCTCCTCCTTAGTGTACCTCTAGTGTTCCTCCGAGATTGCACCTCCTAGTTGTACCTCTAGTGTTACCTCCTAGTGCCCTACTTGTGCACTCTTGTTACCTCCTAGTGTACCTCCTAGTGTACCTACTTAGTGCACCTCCTATTGTTACCTCCTATAGTTTACCTTCCTAGTGCACTCCTAGTGTAACTCCTAGTGTACCTTAGTGCCCTCTGGTGCACCCCTCTAGTGTACCTTCCTAGTGTACCTCCTTGTTGTACCTCCTAGTGCACCTCATAGTGTACCTCCTAGGGTACCTCATAGTGCACCCTAGTGTACCTCTAGTGTACCTCCTAGTTGCCCCTCCTGGTGCACTCCTAGTTGTACCTCCTTGTGTACATCCTAGTGTACCTCCTAGTGAACCTTCCTAGTGTACACTCCTAGTGTACCGCCTAGTGCACCTCCTTAGTGTTACCTCTAGTGTACCCTCCTAGTGCCCCTTCCTGGGTCGGCACCTCTGTGTACCTCTAGGGTCCTCTAGTGTACCTCCTAGTGCACCTCCTAGTGTACTCCTAGTCGTACCTCCTAGTGCACCCTCTAGTGTACCTCTAGTGTACCTCCTAGTCCCCTCCTGGTGGCACCTCCTAGTGTACCTCCTAGTGTCCTCCTAGTTGTACCTCCTAGTGCACCTCTAGTGTACCTTCCTAGGGTACCTCCTGTGCACCTCCTAGTGTACCTCCTAGTGTACCTCCTAGTGCCCCTCCTGGTGCAACTCTAGTGTAACCTCCTAGTGTACCTCTAGTGTACCTCCTAGTGCACCTCTAGGTGTAACTCCTAGTGTACCTCCTAGTGCAACCTCCTAGTGTACCGCCTAGTGTACATCCTAGTGCCCCTCATGGTGCACCCTCCTAGTTGTACCCTCCTAGTGTACCTCCTAGCGTACCTCCTAGTGCACTCCTAGTGAGTACTCCTAGTGTACCTCCTGTGACCTATAGTGTACCTCCTAGTGTACCTCCTAGTGACCCTCCTGGTGCACCTTCCTGTGTACTCTTGTGTTCTCCTAGTGTACCTCCTTGTGAACCTCCTAGTGTACTCCTTAGTGTACCTCCTAGTTGCACTCTAGTGTACCTCCTAGGGTACCTCTAGTGCCCTCACTGGTGCACCTACTAGGGTTCTCTTGTGTACCTCCTAGTTGTACCTCCTAGTGCACCTCCTAGTGTACCTCCTAGTGTACCCTCTAGTGCACCTTCTAGTGTAAACCTCCTAGTGTACCTATAGTGCACCCTCCTGGTGCACCTCTAGTGTACCTCCTAGTGTACCTCTAGCTGTACATCCTAAGTTGCACCTCCTAGTGTACCTACTAGTGTACCTCCTAGTGCACCTCCTAGTGTTCCTCTAGTATGTACCTCTTGAGCCCCCTCCTGGTGCTCTCCTAGTGTACCTCTAGTGTACATCCTTGTGTACTCTATAGTTGCACCACCTAGTGTACCTACCTAGTGTACCTCACTAGTGACACCTCCCTAGTGTACCTCTCTAGTTGTACTCTAGTGCCCCTCCTGGTGCACCTCCTAGTGTACCTCATAGGGTACCTCCAGTTGTACCTCCTGTGCGCCTCCTTGTGTACATCCTGTGTACTAACTCAGTGCTCCTCCTAGTGTACCTCCTAGTGACCTCCTGGCCCCTCCTGGTGCACCTCCTGTGTACATCTAGTGTTCCTCCTAGTGATACCTCCTAGTGCACCTCCTAGTGTTCTCTAGTGTACCTCCTAGTGCACCTCTAGTGTACCCTCCTAGTTGTACTCCTAGTGCCCCTCCTGGTGCACTCCCTAGTGTACTACTAGTGTAACTCCTATGTACCTCCTTGTGCACCTTCATAGTGTACCTCCTAGTGTACCTCTAGTAGTCACCTCCTAGTGTACCTCTAGTGTATCCTAGTGCCACCTCCTGGTGAACCTCCTAGTGTTCTCCTTAGTGTAACCTCTAGTGTACCTCCTAGTAGCACCTCCTAGTGTACCTCCTTGGTACCTCCTAGTGCCCCTTAGTGTATCCTCCTAGTGTACCTCCTAGAAAAACACACAACAAAAAAAAAACTGGCCCATCCTGGTGCACCTCTAGTGTTACCTCCTAGGGTTCCTCCTAGTGTACTCCTTGGCAACTCCATAGGTGTACCTCCTTAAGGGTACCTCCTAGTGCAACTCCCTAGTGTACCTCCTAGGTGTTAACTCCTAGTGCCCCTCATGGTGCACCTCCTAGTGTACATCCTAGTGTACCTCCTAGTGTCCTCATTAGTGAACTCTAGTGTACCTCCTAGTTTACATCCTAGTGCACCTCATAGTGTACATCCTAGTGTACCTCCTAGTGCCCCTCATGGGCACCTCTAGTGTACTCCTAGTGTACTCCTAGTGTACTCTAGTGGACCTACTAGTGTTACCTTCCTTGTGTTACCTACTTGTTCACCTCCTTGTGTACCTCCTAGTGTACCTCCTAGTGCCCCTCCTGTGCCAATCCTAGTGTACCTCCTAGTGTCTTCCTTGTGTTCCTCCTAGTGCACCTCCTAGTGTACCTCATAGTGTACCTCCTAGTGCACCCTCCTTGTGTTCCTCCTAGTGTACCTTCCTAGTGCCCTCCTGGTGCACCTACTAGTGTACCTCTAGTGTACCTCCTAGTGTACCTCCTAGGCACCTCCTAGTGTACCTCCTAGTGTACCTCCTAGTGCACCTCCTAGTGTACCTCTAGTGTACCTCATAGTGCCCTCCTGGTGCACCTCTAGTGTACCTCCTAGTGTACCTCCTAGTGTACACCTAGTGCAATCTAGTGTACTCATAGTGTTGTACCTACTAGTGCACATCCTAGTGTACCATCAGTGTACCTCCGTGTTGCCCCTCCTGGTGCACCTCTAGTGTTCTCCTAGTGTACCTCTTGTGTACTCCTAGTGCTCCTTCTAGTTGTACTCTAGTGTACATCCTAGTGCCCCCTAGTTGTACTTCTAGTGTACAATCTAGTTCCCCTCCTGGTGCACCTCTAGTGTACTCCTATGGGGGGGGTGTACCTCCTAGTGTACTCTAGTGCACCTCCTAGTGTACCTCCTAGTGTACCTCCTAGTGCACCTACTTAGTGTTTCCTCCTTGTGTACCTCCTAGTGGCCCTCCTGGTGCACCTCCTAGTGTACCTCCTAGTGTACCTCAATAGTGTACCTCTACGAGCACCTCCTAGGTACCCTCCTAGTGTACATCCAGTGCACCTCCCTAGAGTACCTCCTAGTGTACCTCCTAGTGCCCATCACTGGTGCAACCTCCTAGTGTTCTCATAGTGTCCTTCCTAGTGTACCTCCTTCCTGCACCTCCTAGTGTAACTCCTAGTGAAATCATAGTGACCTCCTAGTGTACCTCATAGTGTACCTCCTAGTGCCCCTCTGGTGCACCCTCCTAGTGTACCTACTAGTGTACCTCCTAGTGTACCTCCTAGTGCACCTCTAGTGTACTCCTGTGTACCTCCTAGGTGCACCTCTTGTGTACCTCCTAGTGTACCTCCTAGTGCCCACTCTGGTGCACCTCCCTAGTGTACCTCCTCGTGTACCTCATTGTGTACCTCCTAGTGCACCTCCTAGTGTTCTCCTAGTGTCCTCCTAGTGACCTCTAGTGTACCGCCTAGTGTACCTCCTAGTGACCCTCCTGGTGCACCTCTAGTGTACCTCCTTGTGTACTCCTAGTGTACCTCCTAGGTGACCTCCATGTGTTCCTCCTAGTGTACCTCCTTAGTGCACCTCCTAGTGTACCTACCTTGTGTACTTCCTAGTGCCCCTCTGGTGCACCATCCTAGTGTACCTCCTAGTGTACCTCCTAGTGTACCTCCTAGTGCACCTCCTTGTGTACCTCTAGTGTACTCCTAGTGCACCTCCATAGTGGACCTCCTAGTTGTACCTCTAGTGCCCTCTGGTGCACCTCTTAGTGTACCTCCTAGTGTTACTCCTAGGGTACCTCCTAGTGCACCTCTCTAGTGTACCGCCCTAGTGTACCTCCTTGTGCACTCCTAGTGTACCTCCTAGTGTTGTTACCTCTAGTGCCCCTCCTGGTGGACTCCTAGTGTACTCATAGTGTACATCCTAGTGTAACTCGCATAGTGCACCTCCTAGTGTTACCTCCTAGTTGTACCTCCTAGTGCACCTCCTAGAGTACTCTAGTGTACCTCCTAGTGCCCCTCCCTGGTGCACTCCTTGTGTACCTCCTAGTGACCTCTAGTGTACCTCCTAGTGCCACCTCCTAGTGTACATCCTAGTGTACCTCCTAGTGCACTCCTAGTGTACCTCCTAGTGTCCCTCCTAGTGCCCCCTCCTGGTGCACCCTTCCTAGTGTACCTCCTAGTGTACCTCTAGTGTACTCCATTAGTTGCACTCCATAGTGTACCTATAGTGTACCTCCTAGTTGCCACCTCCTAGTGTACCTCCTAGTGTACCTCATAGTGCCCCTTCCTGGTGCACCTACTAGGTACTCCTAGTGTACTCCTAGTGTACCTCCTAGTGCACCTACTAGTGTACCTCCTAGTGTACCTCCTAGTGCACTCCTAGTGTACCTCCTAGTGTACCTCCTTGTGCCCCTCCTGGTTGCACTCCTAGTGTACTCCTAGTGTACATATGAGGCTGACCTACTAGTGCAACCTCCTAGTGTACCTCATAGTGTACCTCCTAGGGCACCTCTTCCTAGTGTACCTCCTAGTGTACCTCTAGTGCCCCTCTGGGCCCTCCTAGTCTGTACCTCATAGTGTACCTCCTAGTGTACCTCCTAGTGCCACCTCCTAGTGTACTCCTAGTGTACCATCCTAGTGCACTCCTAGTGTACCTCCTAGTGTACCTCCTAGTGCCCCTCCTGGTGCACCATCCTAGTGGGTACCTCTGTGTACCTCTAGTGTACATCCTTGTGCACCCTCCTAGTGTACTCTAGTGTACCTCCTTGTGCTACTCCTGTGACCTCCTAGTGTAACTCCTAGAGCCCTCCGGGTGCACCTCTAGCTGTACCTACTAGTGTACCTCCTTCGTGTACCTTCCTAGTGCACTCTAGTGTACTCCTAGTGACCTCCTAGTGCACCTCATAGTGGTACCTCCGAGGGTACCTCCTAGTGCCCCTCCTGGTTGCACCTCCCTAGTGTACTCCTTGTGTACCTCTAGCTGTACCTTCTAGTGAACCTCCTAGTGTACCTTCCTAGTGTACCTCTAGGTGCCACCTCCTAGTGTACCTCCTAGTGGTACCTCCCTAGTGCCCCTCCTGGTGCACCTCATATGTGTAACCTTCTAGTGTACCTCCTAGAGTTACCTCCTAGTTGCACTCCATAGTGTCCCTCCTAGTGTACCTCCTAGTTGCACCTCCTAGTTGTACCTCCTAGTGTACTCTAGTGCCCCTCCTGGTGCACCTCTAGTGTACCTCCTTGTGTACCTCCTAGTGTACCTCCTAGTGCACCTCCTAGTGTACCTCCTAGTTGTACCTCTAGTGCACTCCTAGTGTACCTCCTAGGTACCTCCTAGTGCCCCTCTGGTGCACCTCCTAGTGTACTCTAGTGTACTCCTAGTGTACCTCCTAGTGCACCTCCTAGTGTCCCTCTAGTGTACTCCTGAGCACCTCCTAGTGTACCTCCTAGTGTAACTCCTAGTGCCCCTCCTGGTGCACTCCTAGTGTACTCCTAGTGTGTACCTCCTAGGTGTACCTCTTGTGCACACCTTCCTAGTGTACTCCTATGTACCTACTAGTGCACATCCTAGTGTACTCCTAGTGTAACCTCCTAGTGCCCTCCTGGTGCACCTCCTAGAGTACATCCTAGTGTACCTACTAGTGTACTCCTAGGTGCACCATCTTGTGTACCTCCTAGTGTACTCCTAGTGCACTCCTAGTTGTACCTCCTAGTTTGTACATACTAGTGCCTTCCTGGTGCACCCTCCTAGTTGTAACTCCTAGTGTACATCCTAGTGTACCTCCTAGTGCACATCCTAGTGTCCTCCTAGTGTTCCTCTAGTGCACCTCCTTAGTGTACCTCCTAGTGTACCTCCTAGTGCCCTCATGGTGCACCTCCTAGTGTACCTCATAGTGTGCTCTCCTAGTGTAACCTCCTAGTGCACCTCCTTGGTGTACCTCCTAGTGTACCTCTATTTTTGTGCACCTCATAGTGTACCTCCTAGTGTACCTCCTAGTGCCCTCCTGGGTGCACCTCCTAGGGTACCTCCTAGAGTACCTCCTAGTGTACCTCCTAGTGCACCTCCTAGTGTACCTCCTAGTGTACCTTCTAGTGCCCTCATAGCGTACCTCCTAGTGTACCTCCCTTGTGCCCCTTGGTAGCACCTCCTAGTGTAAATCCTAGTGTACTCAGTTGTACCTCTTAGTGCACATCAATAGTGTTACCTACTAGTGTACTTCCTAGTGCACCTCATTGTGTACCTCCTAGTTGTACCTCCTAGTGCCCTTCCTGGTGCACCTCCTAGTGTACCCCTCCTAGTGAACCTCCTAGTGTACCTCCTAGTGCACCTCCTAGTGTTCCTTCCTAGAGTACCTACTAGTGCTATCCTAGTGTAATCTTAGTGTACCGCCTAGTGCCCCTCCATGGTGCACCTCCTTGGGTACCTCCTAGTGTACCTCCTAGTGTACCTTCTAGTGCACCTCCTAGTGTACCTCCTAGTGTATCCTAGGCACCTCCTAGTGTTACCTCCTGTGTACCTCCTAGTGCCCTCCTGGTGCACTCCTAGTGTACCTTCCTAGTGTACCTCCTAGGGTAACTTCCTAGTGCACCTCCTAGTGTACATCCTAGTGTACTCTAGTTGCACTCCTAGTGTTTACCTCCTATTGTTACCTCTTAGGGGCCCCTCCTGGTGCACCTCCTAGTGTACCTCTAGGGTACCTCCAGTGTACCTCCTGCTAGTGCACCTCCTTGTGTACCTCCTGTGTACCTCTAGTGCACCTCATGTGTACTCTAGTTGTACTCTAGTGCCCCTCCTGGTGCACCTCCTAGTGTACCTCCTAGTGTACATCATAGTGTACCCTCATAGTGCACTCCTCTGGGTTACCTCCTAGTGTTACCTCCTAGTGCACCTCCTAGTGTACCTTTCTAGAGTACCTTCCTTGTGCCCTCCTGGTGCACCTCTAGTGTACCTCCTAGTGTACCTCCTAGTGTACACTCCTAGTGCACCTCCTAGTGTATCCTCTAGTGTACCTCCTAGTTGCACTCCTTGTGTACCTCCTTGTGTACCTCCTAGGCCCCTCCTGGTGGCACCCTCATAGTTGTACCTCATAGTGTTCTCCTGGGTCCTCCTAGTTGCACCTCCTAAGTGTACATCCTAGTGTACCTCCTAGTGCCCTCCTAGTGTTACCTCCTAGTGCTACCTCCTAGTGCCCCTCCTGGGCACCTCCGTAGTGTACTCCTAGTGTACTCCTAGTGTACAATCCTAGTGCACCTCCTAGTGACCTCCTAGTGGTACCTCCTAGTGAACCTCCTAGTGTACCTCCTAGTGTACCTCCTAGTGCCCCTCCTGTGCACCTCCTCGTGTACCTCCTGTGCCTCCATAGTGCTACCTCCTAGTGCACCTCCTAGTTTGAACCTCATAGTGTACCTCCTAGTGCACTCCTAGTGTACCTCCTAGTGTACCTCCTAGTGCCCTCTGGTGCCACCCTCCTAGTGTACCTCCTAGTTACCTCCTAGTGTACCTCCTAGTGCACCTCCCTATGTGTACTCCTAGTGTACTCTGTGCCCTCTAGTGTACCTCTCCTAGTGTACATCCTAGTGCCCCTCCTGGAATGCATCCTCCTTGGTGTACCTCTAGTGTACTCCTAGTGTACCTCCTTGTGCACCTCCTAGTGTTCTCTAGTTTGTTAACCTCCTAGTGCACTCCTAGTGTACTCATAGTGTACCTCATGAGTGCCCTCCTGGTGCACCTCCTAGTGTACCTACTAGTGTACATCTAGTGTACTCTTCCTAGTGCACACTCTGTGTACTCCTTGTTGTACCTCCCTAGTGCACCCTACTACCTTGTGTACCTCCTAGTGTACCTCTAGTGGCCCCGCCTGGTGCACCCTCTAGTGTACCTCGTAGTGTTACCTCCTAGTGTACCTCCTAGTGCACCTCCTTAGTGGACATCCTTGTGTATCCTAGTGCACCTCTAGTGTACCTCCTAGTGTACTCCTAGTGCCCCTCCTGGACGGCACCTCCTAGGTGTACCTCCTAGTGTACCTCCTAGTGTACCTCCTAGTGCACATTCCTTGTGTTCCTCCTAGTGTACCTCTAGTGCACCTCCTAGTTTACCTCCTAGTGTACCCCTGTGCCCCTCATGGTGCAACTCCACTAGTGTACTCCTAGTGACCTAATAGTGTACCTCCTGTGCACCTCCTAGTGTACCTCCTAGTGTTCCTCCTAGTGCACCTTCATAGTGTACCTCCTAGTGTACTCCTAGTGCCCCTCCTGGTGCACCTCCTCGTGTACCTCCTAGTGTACCTCCTAGTGTACTCTCCTAGTGCACTCACTAGTGTACCTCCTAGTGTACCTCCTAGTGCACTCCTTGTGTACCTCATAGTTGTACCTCCCTAGTGCCCTCCTGGTGCACCCTCATAGTGTAACTCTAGTGTACCTCCTAGTGTACTCCTAGTTGCACCTCTAGTGTACTCCTAGTGTACCTCCTAGTGTGCTCCTCCTAGGGTTACTCCTAGTGTTATCTAGTGCCCCTCTTGCCCATCCCTAGTGTTACTCCTAGTGTACCTCCTAGTGTACATCCTAGTGCACTTCTAGTGTACCTCATAGTGATACCTCCTAGTGCACCTCCTAGTGCTCCTACTAGTGGACCTCTGGTGCCCCTCCTGGTGCACATCCAAGTGTACCTCCTAGTTGTACCTCCTAGTGTACCTCCTAGTGCACCTACTAGTGTTCTCCTAGTGTAACCTCCTAGTGCACACCTCTTAGTGTACCTTCCTAGTGTTACTCCTAGTGCCCCTACTGAGTGCACCTCTAGTGTACCTCCTAGTGTACCCTCCTAGTTGTATCCTCCTAGTGCACCTCCTTGTGTACCTCTAGTGGTAACCTCCTTGTGCACCTCCTAGTGTACCTCCTAGTGCTACCTCCTAGTGCCCCTCAGGTGCTCACTCCTAGTGTACCTCCTAGTGTACCTCCTAGTGTGTACATCCTAGTGCACATCCTAGTGTACCTCATAGTGTACCTACCTAGTGCACCCCTAGTGTACTCCTAGTGTTCCTCTAGTGGCCCCTCCTGGTGCACCTAACTAGTGTACCTCCTAGTGTACCTCCTTATTGTACCTCCTAGTGCTCCTCCTAGTGTTACCTCCTAGTGTACCTCCTAGTGCAACCTCCTAGTGTACCTCCTAGTGTACCTCCTTAGAGCCCCTCCTGGGCATATCCTAGTGTACCTCCCTAGTGTACCTCTTGTTAACCTCCTCGTGCACCTCCTAGTGTACCTCTAGTGTACCTCCCTAGTGCCATCCTAGTGTACCTCTAGTTGTATCTCATAGTTGCCCCATCCTGGTGCACCTCCTAGTGTTACCTTACTAGGTACTCCTAGTGTACCTCCGAGTGCACCTCCTAGTGTACCTCCTAGTGTACCTCTAGGGCTCCTCCTAGTGTACCTCCTAGTGTACCTCCTAGTGCCCCTCCTGGGTTGACCTCTAGGGTATCCTCCTAGTGTCCCTCCTAGTGTACCTCCTAGTTGCACTCCTAGTGTACCTCCTAGTGTACCTCCTAGTGCACCTCCTAGTGTACTCCTAGTGTTCCTCCTAGTGCCTCTGGTGCAACCTCCTAGTGTACCTCCTTGTGTTCCTCTAGTTGTCCTCCTAGTGGCACCTCTAGTGTACCTCCTAGTGTACCTCCTTGTGCCACCTCTCATAGTGTACCTCCTAGTGTACATCCTAGTGGCCCTCCTGGTGCACCTCTTGTGTACCTCCCTAGTGTACCTCCTATTGTACCTCTAGTGCACCTCTAGTTGTCTCTAGTGTACTCCTAGGACCACCTAGTGTCCTCCTGTGTACCTCCTTGTGCCCCTCCTGGTGCACCTCCTAGTGTACTACTTGTGACCTCCTAGTGTACCTCCTAGTGCACCTCCTAGTGTACCTCCTAGTGTTCCTCCTAGTGCCACCTCTAGTTGTTACCTCCTAGTGTAACTCCTTAGTGCCCCTCCTGGTTGACACCTCCTAGTGTACCTCCTAGCTGTAACTCCTAGTGTACCCCTCATAGTGCACCTCCTAGTGTACCTCCTATTTGTACCTCCTAGTGCACCTCTTGTGTACCTCTAGTGTACCTCCTAGTGGCCCCTCCTGGTGCACCTCCTAGTGTTCCTCCTAGTGTTTACTCTAGTGTACTCACTAGTGCACTCCTAGTGTACCTACTTGTGTAACTCCCTAGTGCACCTCCTAGTGTTACCTCCTAGGGTACCCCTGTGCCTCCTGGTGCAACCTCAGTGTACCTCATAGTGTTACCTCCCTAGTTGTGTCCTCCTAGTGCACATCCTAGATGTACATCCTAGTGTACCTCCTAGTGCACCTCTAGTGTACCTCTAGTGTACTCCTAGTGCCCCTCCTGGGGCACTCTAGTGTACCTCATAGTGTACCTCCTAGTGTACCTCTAGTGCATCCTAGTGTACCTCCTAGTGTGACCTCCTAGTTTGCACCTCCTAGTGTACCTCCTAGTGTACCTTCCTAGTGACCCTCCTGTGAACCTCTAGTGTACCTCTAGTGTACATCCTTGGTACCTCCTTAGTGAACCTCCTAGTGTACCTCTAGTGTACTCCTAGTGGACCTCCTAGTGTACCTCCTAGTTGTACCTCTAGTGCCCACTCCTGGTGCACCTCCGAGCTGTACATCCTAGTGTTCTCCTAGTGTACCTCATAGTGCAACCTCCATAGCTGTTTCCTCCTAGTGTACCTACCTAGTTGCAACCTACTAGTGTACCCTCATAGTGTACCTAATAGTGCCCCCTCCTGGTGACCTCATAGTGTACCTCCTAGTGTTACCTCCTAGTGTTCCTCCTAGTTGCACCTCCTAGTGTTACCTCCTAGTTTACCTCCTAGTGCCCTCCTAGTTACCTCCTAGATGTACCTCATAGTGCCCCTCTTGGTGCACCTCCTAGTGTACCTCCTAGTGTACCTCCTGGTACCTCTAGTGCACCTCTAGTGTTACCTACTTTGTGTACCTCCTAGTGCCACCTCCTAGTGTACCTCCTAGTGTACCTCCTAGTGCCCTCCTGGTGCTCCTCCTAGATGTACCTCCTAGTGTTCCTCCTTGTGTACCTCCTAGTGCACCTCTAGTGTACCTCCTAGTGTGTACCTACTAGTGCACCTCCTAGTGTACCTCCTAGTGTAACCTCCTAGTGCCCTCCTGGTGCAACCTTCGTGTACCTCCTAGGTACCTCTAGTGTACCTTCCTAGTGCTACTCCTGTGTACATCTAGTGTACCTCCTAGTGCACCTCCTAGTGTACCTTCCTAGTGTACTCCTAGTGCCCTCCTGGTGCACCTCCTAGGTACCTCCTAGTGTACCTCCGAGGTGTACCTCATAGTGACTCCTAGTGTACTCCTAGTGTACCTTCCTTGTGCACCTCCTAGTGTACTCCTAGTGTACCTCTTGTGCCCCTCCTGGTGCACCTCTAGTGTACCTCCCTAGTGTACATCTAGTGTTCTCCTAGTGCACCTCCTAGCTGTCCCTCCTAGTGTACCTCCTAGTGAACCTCCTAGTGTACTCCTAGTGTATCTCCTAGTGCCCCTCCTGGTGGCACCTCCTAGTGTACTCCTAGTGTACTCCTAGTTGTACCTCCTAGTGCACCTCCTAGTCGTACTCCAGGTGTAACATCCTAGTGCACCTCCTTGTGTTACTCCTAGTGTACCTCCTTAGTGCCCCTCCTGGTGCACCTCCTAGTGATTACCTCTTGAGTACCTCCTAGTGTACTCCTTGTGGCACCTCTAGTGTACCTCCTAGTGTACCTCCTTGTGCACCCTCTAGTTGTACCATCATAGTGTTACCTCCTAAGTCCCCTCTGGTTGCACCTCTTGTTGGTACCTCCTAGTGTAACTCCTAGTGTAACCTCCTAGTGCACTACTAGTGTACCTTCTAGATGTACCTCCTAGTGCACCTCATAGTTTACCTCCTAGTGTACCTCCTAGTGCCCCTCCTGGTGCACCTCCTAGTGTACATCTAGTGTGCCTCCTAGGGTACCTCCTAGTGCACTCTAGTGTACATTCCTAGTGTACCTCCTATGCATCCTCTAGTGTACTCCTAGTGTACCTCCTAGTGCCCCTCCTGGTGCACCTCCTAGTGTAACCTCCTGTGTACCTTCCTTAGTGTACCTCCTAGTGCACCTCCTAGCTGTACCTTCCTAGAGTACCTCCTAGTTGCACCTCCTAGTGTACCTCCTAGTCGTACCTCCTGTGCCCCTCTGGTGCACTCCTTGGTACCTCTAGTGTACCTCCTAGTGTACCTTCTATGTGCACCTCCTATTGTACCTCTAGCTGACTCTAGGCTCCTCCTAGTGTGTACCTCCTAGTGTACCTTAGTGCCCCCTCCTGGTGCCACTCCTTAGTGTTACCTCCTAGTGTACCTCTAGTGTACCTCCTAGTGCACCTCCTAGTGTACCTCATAGGTGTACCTCTAGTAGCAACGCCTAGTCTGTACCTCCTTGTGTACCTCCTATTGACCCTCCTGGTGCACCTCCTAGTGTACCTCCTAGGGTACCTCCTAGTGTAACCTCCTTGTGCACCTCTAGTGTACCTCCTAGTTGTACCTCCTAGTGCACCTCCTAGTGTACATCCTAGTGTACCTCCTAGTGCACCTCTGGTTGCACCTACCTAGTGTACCTCCTTGGTGTTCCTCCTAGTGTACTCCTAGTTGCACCTCCTAGTGTTACCTCCTAGTGTACCTCTAGTGCTCTTCCAGTGTACCGCCTAGTGTACCTCCTTGTGCCCTCCTGGTGCACCTCCTAGTGTCCTCCTAGTGTAACCTCTAGTGTACCTCCTAGTGCACACTTCTAGTGTACCTCCTAGTGTACCTTCTAGTGCACTCTCGGTGTACCTCCTATGTTCCTCCTAGTGCCCTCTGGTGCACCTCCTAGTTGTACCTCCTTGTGTACCTCTAGAGTACTCTAGTGCACCTCTACTAGTGTACATCCTAGTGTACCTCCTAGTGACCTCTCGTGTACCTCCTAGTGTACCTCCTAGTGCCCTCCTGTGCACCTCCTAGTGTACCTCCTGTGTAACCTCCTAGTTACTCCTAGTGCACCGCCTAGTTGTACCTCCTAGTGTACTCCTAGTGAACCTCCTAGTGTACCTCCTAGTGTTACCTATAGTTGCCACCTCCCTGGTGCACCGCTAGTGTACCTCCTAGTGTACCTCCTAGTGTACCTCCAAGGAACCTTCCTAGTGTACCTCCTAGATGTACCTCTAGTGCACCTCTAGTGTACTCCTGTGTACCTCCTAGTGCCCCTCCTGGTGCACTCTAGTGTTCACCTAGTGTTCCTCCTGTGTACCTCATAGTGCACATCCTTTAGTGTAACTCCTAGTGTACCTCATAAGTGCACTCCTAGGGTACCTCCTAGTGTACTACCTAGTGCCCCTCCTGTGCTGCCGCTAGTGTAACTCCTAGTGTACCTCCTAGTGTACCTCCTAGTGCACCTCCTAGTGTACCTCTAGTGTACCTCCTAGTGCACCTACTAGTGTACCTTCCTAGTGTACCTAGTGCCTCTGGTGCACCTCCTAGTGTACATCCTAGTGTACCTTCCTAGTGTACCTCCTAGTGCACCTCCGAGTGTACCTCCTTGTGTTACCTCTAGTGCACCTCCTAGAGTACCTCCTAGTGATACCTCTAGTGCCCCTCCTGGTGCACCTCCTAGTGTACACTTCCTAGTGTACCTACTAGTGTACCTCCTAGTGCACCTCCTAGTGTACCTTAGGGTACCTCTAGTGCACTACTAGTGTACCTCCTAGTGTACTCATAGTTGGCCCCTCTGGTGCACTATAGTGTACCTCCTAGTGGACCTCCTAGTGTTAACCTCCTAAGTGCACCTCCTATGTGTTACTCCTAGGTTACCTCCTTGTGCACCTCCTAGTGTACTTTCCTAGTGTACCTCTATGCCCCTCCTGGTGCACCCTCCTAGTGTACCTCCTAGTGTACCTACTAGTGTACCCTCCTGTGCACCTCCTAGTGTACTCCTAGTAGTACCTCTAGTTGCATCCTAGTGTACCTCCTAGTGTACCTCCTAGTGCCCCTAATGGTGCACCTCCGAGTGTACCTCCTTGAGTACCTCTAGGGTACCTCCTAGTGCACCTCTAGTGTTACCTTCCTAGTTTACCTCCTAGTGCACCTTCTTGTGTTACTCCTAGTGTTCCTCCTAGTGACCATCCTGGTGCACTCTCCTAGTGACTCATAGTGTATCTAGTGTACCTCCATAGTGCTCCTCCTAGAGTACCTCCTATTGTGTACTCCTAGTGCTCATACTAGTGTACTCCTAGTGTACCTCCTTAGTGCCCCTCCTGGTGCACCTCCTAGTGTACCTCCTAGAGTACCTCTAGTGTACCTCCTAGTGCACCTCCTAGTGTACCTCTAGTGTACCTCTACGTGACTCCTAGTGTACACTCCTAGTGTACTCATAGTGCCCCCTCCTGGTGCACCTCCTAGTGTACCTCCTAGTGTATCCTTCCTGTGATACCTCCTAGCTGCACCTCCTAGTGTACTCCCTAGTGTACCTCTTGTGCACCTCCTAGTGTAATCCTAGTGGACATCCTAGTGGCCCCTCCCTGGTGCACCTCATAGTGGACCTCTAGTGTACCTCCTGTGTACCTCCTAGTGCACCTCCTAGTGTACCTCAGCAGTGTACCTCCTAGTGCACTCCTTGTGTACCTCCTAGTGTACCTCCTAGTGCCCTCATGGTGCACCTCCTAGTGTACCTCCTAGTGTACCCTAGGTGTACTCCTAGTGCACCTCCAGTGTACCTCCTAGTCGTACCTCTACGTGCACCTCCTAGTGTACTCTAGTGTACCTCCTAGTGCCCCTTGGTGCACCTCTAGTGTACCTCCTAGTGTACCGCCTAGTGTACCTCCTTAGTGCACCTCCTAGTGTACCTCCTAGTGTACCTCCAGTGAACTCCTAGTGTACTCCTAGTGTACCTCTAGTGCCCCTCATGGCTGACACTCCTAGTGTACCTCCTGTGTACCTCCTAGTTGTACCTCCTAGTGCACCTCCTAGTTGTACCTCACTAGTGTAATCTTCCTACGTGCAATCCTCCTAGTGTAAATCCTTAGTGGTTACCTCCTAGTGCCCCTCCGTGCACCTCCTTGTGTACCTCCTAGTGTACCTCTGTGTACACTAGGCATCTAGTGTAATCCTAGTGCTTTTTTTTTTAAACCTCCTAGTGCACCTCTTGTGTACCTCCTAGTGTCATCTGTGCACCTCCTGGTGCACTCACTAGTGTACCTCATAGTGTACCTCCTAGTGTACTCTCCTAGGGCACCTCCTAGTGTACCTCATAGTTGTTATCCTCTAGTGCACCTCCTAGTGTACTTACCTAGTGTACCTCCTAGTGTCCCCTCCTGGTGCAACTCCTAGTGTAAACTCCTAGTGTACCTCATAGTGTTCTCCTAGTTTGCACATCCTAGTGTACCTGTCCTACGTGTACATCCTAGTGCACCTCCTAGTGTACCTATAGTGTACTCCTAGTGCCCCTCCTGTGCACCTCCTAGTGTACCTCATTAGTGTACCTCCTAGTGATACCTCCTAGTGCACCTCTAGTGTACCTCATAGTGTACTCCTAGATGCACCTCTAGTGTACCTCCTAGTGTACCCTAGTGCCCCTCATGGTGCACCTCCTAGATGTACCTCTAGTGTACCTCTAGTGTACCCTAGTGTCACCTCTTGTAGTGTTCACTCCTTGGTGGACCTCCTAGTGAACCTCCTAGTGTACCTCCTAGTGTACTCCTAGTGGCCCCTCCTGGTGAACCTCTAGTGTACTCCTAGTGTACTCCTAGTGTCTCCTAGTGCACCTCCTAGTGTACCTCCTCAGTGTACCTACTAGTGCACCTCTAGTGTACCGCCTAGTGTACTCCTAGTGCCACTCCTGGTTCACCTCGCTGTGTACCGCACTAGTGTACCTACTAGTGTTCTGCATAGGCACCGCCTAAGTTGTTACCTTCCTAGTGTACTCCTAGTGCACCCTCTAGTGGTACTCCTAGTGTACCTCCTAGGTGCCCTCCTGGTGCACCTCCCTTGTGTACCTCCGAGTGTACCTCTAGTGTACCTCCTAGTGCACCTCAGTGTACCCTAGTGTACCCTCATAGTGCACCTCCTAGTGTACCTCCTAGTGTACCTCCTAGTGCCCCCTCCTGCGTGCACCCTAGTGTACCCTCCTTGTGTTCTTCCTAGATGTACCTCTAGTTGCACCTCTTAGTGTCCTCATAGTGTACCTCCTAGTGCTCCTTAGACAAACTCTAGGAGTATCTAGGGGTTACCAGGTGGGACTTGGTAGGTACTCTGGGGGTATTAGGTGGGAATCGGGGAGGTACTTGGGTAGGTACTCAAAATTTTGGAAAATTAGGTAGTACTCTGGGAATTACTCTAGGTAGGTATTTAGGTGGTACCTAGGTGTACTCTAGGTAGGTATTAGGTGGTATCTGGGTTTTACTTGGGTAGGTATCTAGGTAGTCTCTAGGTAGGTCCTAGGTAGGTACTTAGTAGGTACTCTAGGTAGGTACTTAGGTGGGTCTCTAGGTGGGTACTCTGGGTAGGACTCTAGTGGTTTTTTAGGAGGTACTTAGGGGGTACTTAGGTAGGTACTCTAGGTAGGTACTCGGTGGGTTTTTGGGGTCTATTTCTAGGTGGTACTTAGGTATTTCTCTGTAGTACTTAGGAGGTACCTAGGTGGGGTCTAGGTAGGTCCCTTAGGTAGGTACTCTAGGTGGTACTTAGGTAGTACTTAGGTAGGTCTCTAGGTGGGTATCTAGGTGGTCTCTAGGTAGTTTGGTGGGTTACCTAGGTAGGTTCTTAGGTAGGTACTCTGGGTGGTACTCTAGGTGGTACTCTAGGTGGGTACTTAGGGAGGTACTCTAGGAGGTATTTAGGTGGGTTACTCTAGGTGGTACTCAGGTGGGACTTAGGTAGGTATCTAGGAGGTACTCAGGTAGGACTTTTGGTAGGTATCTAGGTAGGTACCTGGAATGGTACTTGTGGTACTCTAGGTAGGTACTAGGAGGTACTTAGGTAGGTACTCTGGTAGTACCTAGGTGGGTACTCTAGGTGGTATTAGGTAGGTCTTGGAGTATTTGGGTAGGTACCTGGGTGTTCTCTAGGTGGTACCGGGTAGGTCTCTAGGAGGTACTTAGGTGGGTACCTGGGGAAATAGGTTACTCGGTAGGATTAGGTAGTATTAGGTAGGACCTGGAGGACTTTTGGAAAGGTATCGGAGGAAACTCTGGGTAGGACTCTAGGTGGGTACTCTGGGTAGGTACTCTGGGGGTCTCGGGTATTTTATTGGGTGGGTACTTAGGTAGTATCAGGGGGGTATCTAGGTAGGTACTCTAGGTAGGTAACCTAGGTAGGTACTTAGGTGGTACTCTAGGTAGGTACCTGGGTTGGGAAATTAGGTATTTTACTTGGTGGTACTCAGGGTTTCCTTGGGTATTTTATCTAGGTGTACTCTAGGTAGGGTACCTAGGGTCTTAGTGGTCTCTAGAGGTTTTTGGGGTTGGTACTCTGGGTTGGTACTCTTGGAAAGGGTACCTGGGTAGGTACTTATTAGGAGGACCTAGGTAGGTTCTAGGGGGACTCTGGTAGTACTCTAGGGAGGTATCTAGGTAGTATCAGGTGGTAATCTGGGGGGGGACTTGGGGAACCTGGGTAGGTACTTAGGTAGGACTCTAGGTAGGTCTCAGGTTAATCTAGGAGGTATTGGGTTTGGTACTCTAGGTAGGTTTTACTCTAGGAAAGTATCTAGGTGGTCTAGGGTTTTAGGTAACTCTGGGGTACTCTAGGATTACCTAGGTAGGTACTTAGGTGGGGTCTCGGTATTCTCTTGGAAAGGTTTTTCTTAGTATACTCTAGGTGTCCCTTGGTAGGTATTGGGAGGCTCGGGTGGGTACTCTAGGTAGGTCCTAGGTATTTAAAACTCTGGGTGTACTAGGCTTTGGGTTTTATTAGGTAGGTACCTAGGTGGTACTCTGGTAGTACTTAGGTAGGTACTAGGTAGGTACTTAGGGGGGTACTCCTGGTGGGTACTTAGGGTACTTAGGTGGGCTTAGGTAGGTACTCTAGGTAGGTAACTCTGGGGACCGGTGGGTACTCAGGTAGTATCAAAGGTAGGTATTGGGTTTAAATTAGGGGGTACCTAGGTAGTTCTTAGGTGGGTATTTAGGTAGGTTTAGGGAAGGTAACTTAGGGGGGTACTCTGGTAAGTACTCTGGGTGTACTCTAGGTGGAACTCTGGTGGGTACTCAGGTGGGGTCTCTAGGTAGCTCTAGGTGGGTACTCTAGGTAGGTATCTAGGTGGGTCCCGGGTAGGTACTCTAGGGGGTACTCTAGGTGGGTTACTTTTGGTGGGGTACTCTAGGTAGTACTTAGGTAGGTATTTAGGGGTCCCAAAGGTAGGTACTCGGGGTAGGTACTTAGGTAGTTTTAGGTGGGTACTTAGGGGACTTAGGTGGGTACTCTAGGAAAGGGTAGGTACTCTAGGTAGGTACTCTAGGTAGGTACTCTAGGTAGATACTCTCTGCTAGGACAACAAGGTAGGTACTCTAGGTAGGTACACTTAGGTAGGTACTCTAGGTATGTACTCTAGGTAGAACTTAGGTAGGTACTCTAGGTAGGTACTCTAGGTAGGTACTCTAGGTAGGTACTCTAGGTAGGTACTCTAGGTAGGTACTCTAGGTAGGTACTCTAGGTAGGTACTCTAGGTAGGTACTCTAGGTAGGTACTCTAGGTAGGTACTCTAGGTAGGTACTCTAGGTAGGTACTCTAGGTAGGTACTCTAGGTAGGTACTCTAGGTAGGTACTCTAGGTAGGTACTCTAGGTAGGTACTCTAGGTAGGTACTCTAGGTAGGTACTCTAGGTAGGTACTCTAGGTAGGTACTCTAGGTAGTACTCTAGGTAGGTACTCTAGGTAGGTACTCTAGGTAGGTACTCTAGGTAGTTACTCTAGGTAGGTACTCTAGGTAGGTACTCTAGGTAGGTACTCTAGGTAGGTACTTTAGGTAGGTACTCTAGGTAGGTACTCTAGGTAGGTACTTTAGGTAGGTACTCTAGGTAGGTACTCTAGGTAGGTACTCTAGGTAGGTACTCTAGGTAGGTACTCTAGGTAGGTACTCTAGGTAGGTACTCTAGGTAGGTACTCTAGGTAGGTACTCTAGGTAGGTACTCTAGGTAGGTACTCTAGGTAGGTACTCTAGGTAGGTACTTAGGTAGGTACTCTAGGTAGGTACTCTAGGTAGAGTACTCTAGGTAGGTACACTAGGTTAGTACTCTAGGTAGGTACTCTAGGTAGGTACTCTAGGTAGGTACTCTAGGTAGGTACTCTAGGTAGGTACTCTAGGTAGGTACTCTAGGTAGGTACTCTAGGTATGTACTCTAGGTAGGTACTCTAGGTAGGTACTCTAGGTAGGTACTCTAGGTAGGTACTCTAGGTAGGAACTCTAGGTAGGTACTCTAGGTAGGTACTCTAGGTAGGTACTCTAGGTAGGTACTTAGGTAGTACTCTAGGTAGGTACTCTAGGTAGGTACTCTAGGTAGGTACTCTAGGTAGGTACTCTAGGTAGGTACTCTAGGTAGGTACTCTAGGTAGGTACTCTAGGTAGGTACTCTAGGTAGGTACTCTAGGTAGGTACTCTAGGTAGGTACTCTAGGTAGGTACTCTAGGTAGGTACTCTAGGTAGGTACTCTAGGTAGGTACTCTAGGTAGGTACTCTAGGTAGGTACTCTAGGTAGGTACTCTAGGTAGGTACTCTAGGTAGGTACTCTAGGTAGGTACTCTAGGTAGGTACTCTAGGTAGGTACTCTAGGTAGGTACTCTAGGTAGGTACTCTAGGTAGGTACTCTAGGTAGGTACTCTAGGTAGGTACTCTAGGTAGGTACTCTAGGTAGGTACTCTAGGTAGGTACTCTAGGTAGGTACTCTAGGTAGGTACTCTAGGTAGGTACTCTAGGTAGGTACTCTAGGTAGGTACTCTAGGTAGGTACTCTAGGTAGGTACTCTAGGTAGGTACTCTAGGTAGGTACTCTAGGTAGGTACTCTAGGTAGGTACTCTAGGTAGGTACTCTAGGTAGGTACTCTAGGTAGGTACTCTAGGTAGGTACTCTAGGTAGGTACTCTAGGTAGGTACTCTAGGTAGGTACTCTAGGTAGGTACTCTAGGTAGGTACTCTAGGTAGGTACTCTAGGTAGGTACTCTAGGTAGGTACTCTAGGTAGGTACTCTAGGTAGGTACTCTAGGTAGGTACTCTAGGTAGGTACTCTAGGTAGGTACTCTAGGTAGGTACTCTAGGTAGGTACTCTAGGTAGGTACTCTAGGTAGGTACTCTAGGTAGGTACTCTAGGTAGGTACTCTAGGTAGGTACTCTAGGTAGGTACTCTAGGTAGGTACTCTAGGTAGGTACTCTAGGTAGGTACTCTAGGTAGGTACTCTAGGTAGGTACTCTAGGTAGGTACTCTAGGTAGGTACTCTAGGTAGGTACTCTAGGTAGGTACTCTAGGTAGGTACTCTAGGTAGGTACTCTAGGTAGGTACTCTAGGTAGGTACTCTAGGTAGGTACTCTAGGTAGGTACTCTAGGTAGGTACTCTAGGTAGGTACTCTAGGTAGGTACTCTAGGTAGGTACTCTAGGTAGGTACTCTAGGTAGGTACTCTAGGTAGGTACTCTAGGTAGGTACTCTAGGTAGGTACTCTAGGTAGGTACTCTAGGTAGGTACTCTAGGTAGGTACTCTAGGTAGGTACTCTAGGTAGGTACTCTAGGTAGGTACTCTAGGTAGGTACTCTAGGTAGGTACTCTAGGTAGTACTCTAGGTAGGTACTCTAGGTAGGTACTCTAGGTAGGTACTCTAGGTAGGTACTCTAGGTAGGTACTCTAGGTAGGTACTCTAGGTAGGTACTCTAGGTAGGTACTCTAGGTAGGTACTCTAGGTAGGTACTCTAGGTAGGTACTCTAGGTAGGTACTCTAGGTAGGTACTCTAGGTAGGTACTCTAGGTAGGTACTCTAGGTAGGTACTCTAGGTAGGTACTCTAGGTAGGTACTCTAGGTAGGTACTCTAGGTAGGTACTCTAGGTAGGTACTCTAGGTAGGTACTCTAGGTAGGTACTCTAGGTAGGTACTCTAGGTAGGTACTCTAGGTAGGTACTTTAGGTAGGTACTCTAGGTAGGTACTCTAGGTAGGTACTCTAGGTGGGTACTCTTGGTAGTTACTCTAGGTAGGTACTCTAGGTAGGTACTCTAGGTAGGTACTCTAGGTAGGTACTCTAGGTAGGTACTCTAGGTAGTTACTCTAGGTAGGTACTCTAGGTAGGTACTCTAGGTAGGTACTCTAGGTAGGTACTCTAGGTAGGTACTCTAGGTAGGTACTCTAGGTAGGTACTCTAGGTAGGTACTCTAGGTAGGTACTCTAGGTAGGTACTCTAGGTAGGTACTCTAGGTAGGTACTCTAGGTAGGTACTCTAGGTAGGTACTCTAGGTAGGTACTCTAGGTAGGTACTCTAGGTAGGTACTCTAGGTAGGTACTCTAGGTAGTTACTCTAGGTAGGTACTCTAGGTAGGTACTCTAGGTAGGTACTCTAGGTAGGTACTCTAGGTAGGTACTCTAGGTAGGTACTCTAGGTAGGTACTCTAGGTAGGTACTCTAGGTAGGTACTCTAGGTAGGTACTCTAGGTAGGTACTCTAGGTAGGTACTCTAGGTAGGTACTCTAGGTAGGTACTCTAGGTAGGTACTCTAGGTAGGTACACTAGGTTAGTACTCTAGGTAGGTACTCTAGGTAGGTACTCTAGGTAGGTACTCTAGGTAGGTACTCTAGGTAGGTACTCTAGGTAGGTACTCTAGGTAGGTACTCTAGGTAGGTACTCTAGGTAGGTACTCTAGGTAGGTACTCTAGGTAGGTACTCTAGGTAGGTACTCTAGGTAGGTACTCTAGGTAGGTACTCTAGGTAGGTACTCTAGGTAGGTACTCTAGGTAGGTACTCTAGGTAGGTACTCTAGGTAGGTACTCTAGGTAGGTACTCTAGGTAGGTACTCTAGGTAGGTACTCTAGGTAGGTACTCTAGGTAGGTACTCTAGGAGGTACTCTAGGTAGGTACTCTAGGTAGGTACTCTAGGTAGGTACTCTAGGTAGGTACTCTAGGAAGGTACTCTAGGTAGGTACTCTAGGTAGGTACTCTAGGTAGGTACTCTAGGTAGGTACTCTAGGTAGGTACTCTAGGTAGGTACTCTAGGTAGGTACTCTAGGTAGGTACTCTAGGTAGGTACTCTAGGTAGGTACTCTAGGTAGGTACTCTAGGTAGGTACTCTAGGTAGGTACTCTAGGTAGGTACTCTAGGTAGGTACTCTAGGTAGGTACTCTAGGTAGGTACTCTAGGTAGGTACTCTAGGTAGGTACTCTAGGTAGGTACTCTAGGTAGGTACTCTAGGTAGGTACTCTAGGTAGGTACTCTAGGTAGGTACTCTAGGTAGTACTCTAGGTAGGTACTCTAGGTAGGTACTCTAGGTAGGTACTCTAGGTAGGTACTCTAGGTAGGTACTCTAGGTAGGTACTCTAGGTAGGTACTCTAGGTAGGTACTCTAGGTAGGTACTCTAGGTAGGTACTCTAGGTAGGTACTCTAGGTAGGTACTCTAGGTAGGTACTCTAGGTAGGTACTCTAGGTAGGTACTCTAGGTAGGTACTCTAGGTAGGTACTCTAGGTAGGTACTCTAGGTTAGTACTCTAGGTAGGTACTCTAGGTAGGTACTCTAGGTAGGTACTCTAGGTAGGTACTCTAGGTAGGTACTCTAGGTAGGTACTCTAGGTAGGTACTCTAGGTAGGTACTCTAGGTAGGTACTCTAGGTAGGTACTCTAGGTAGGTACTCTAGGTAGGTACTCTAGGTAGGTACTCTAGGTAGGTACTCTAGGTAGGTACTCTAGGTAGGTACTCTAGGTAGGTACTCTAGGTAGGTACTCTAGGTAGGTACTCTAGGTAGGTACTCTAGGTAGGTACTCTAGGTAGGTACTCTAGGTAGGTACTCTAGGTAGGTACTCTAGGTAGGTACTCTAGGTAGGTACTCTAGGTAGGTACTCTAGGTAGGTACTCTAGGTAGGTACTCTAGGTAGGTACTCTAGGTAGGTACTCTAGGTAGGTACTCTAGGTAGGTACTCTAGGTAGTTACTCTAGGTAGGTACTCTAGGTAGGTACTCTAGGTAGGTACTCTAGGTAGGTACTCTAGGTAGGTACTCTAGGTAGGTACTCTAGGTAGGTACTCTAGGTAGGTACTCTAGGTAGGTACTCTAGGTAGGTACTCTAGGTAGGTACTCTAGGTAGGTACTCTAGGTAGGTACTCTAGGTAGGTACTCTAGGTAGGTACTCTAGGTAGGTACTCTAGGTAGGTACTCTAGGTAGGTACTCTAGGTAGGTACTCTAGGTAGGTACTCTAGGTAGGTACTCTAGGTAGGTACTCTAGGTAGGTACTCTAGGTAGGTACTCTAGGTAGGTACTCTAGGTAGGTACTCTAGGTAGGTACTCTAGGTAGGTACTCTAGGTAGGTACTCTAGGTAGGTACTCTAGGTAGGTACTCTAGGTAGGTACTCTAGGTAGGTACTCTAGGTAGGTACTCTAGGTAGGTACTCTAGGTAGGTACTCTAGGTAGGTACTCTAGGTAGGTACTCTAGGTAGGTACTCTAGGTAGGTACTCTAGGTAGGTACTCTAGGTAGGTACTCTAGGTAGGTACTCTAGGTAGGTACTCTAGGTAGGTACTCTAGGTAGGTACTCTAGGTAGGTACTCTAGGTAGGTACTCTAGGTAGGTACTCTAGGTAGGTACTCTAGGTAGGTACTCTAGGTAGGTACTCTAGGTAGGTACTCTAGGTAGGTACTCTAGGTAGGTACTCTAGGTAGGTACTCTAGGTAGGTACTCTAGGTAGGTACTCTAGGTAGGTACTCTAGGTAGGTACTCTAGGTAGGTACTCTAGGTAGGTACTCTAGGTAGGTACTCTAGGTAGGTACTCTAGGTAGGTACTCTAGGTAGGTACTCTAGGTAGGTACTCTAGGTAGGTACTCTAGGTAGGTACTCTAGGTAGGTACTCTAGGTAGGTACTCTAGGTAGGTACTCTAGGTAGGTACTCTAGGTAGGTACTCTAGGTAGGTATTGTAGGTAGGATCTCTAGGTAGGTACTCTAGGTAGGTACTCTAGGTAGGTACTCTAGGTAGGTACTCTAGGTAGGTACTCTAGGTAGGTACTCTAGGTAGGTACTCTAGGTAGGTACTCTAGGTAGGTACTCTAGGTAGGTACTCTAGGTAGTACTCTAGGTAGGTACTCTAGGTAGGTACTCTAGGTAGGTACTCTAGGTAGGTACTCTAGGTAGGTACTCTAGGTAGGTACTCTAGGTAGGTACTCTAGGTAGGTACTCTAGGTAGGTACTCTAGGTAGGTACTCTAGGTAGGTACTCTAGGTAGGTACTCTAGGTAGTTACTCTAGGTAGGTACTCTAGGTAGGTACTCTAGGTAGATACTCTAGGTAGGTACACTAGGTAGGGTACTCTAGGTAGGTACTCTAGGTAGTACTCTAGGTTTTTTTTTTTTTTTTTTTTTTTTTTTTTTTTTTTTTTTTTTTTTTTTTTTTTTTTTTTTTTTTTTTTTTTTTTTTTTTTTTTTTTTTTTTTTTTTTTTTTTTTTTTTTTTTTTTTTTTTTTTTTTTTTTTTTTTTTTTTTTTTTTTTTTTTTTTTTTTTTTTTTTTTTTTTTTTTTTTTTTTTTTTTTTTTTTTTTTTTTTTTTTTTTTTTTTTTTTTTTTTTTTTTTTTTTTTTTTTTTTTTTTTTTTTTTTTTTTTTTTTTTTTTTTTTTTTTTTTTTTTTTTTTTTTTTTTTTTTTTTTTTTTTTTTTTTTTTTTTTTTTTTTTTTTTTTTTTTTTTTTTTTTTTTTTTTTTTTTTTTTTTTTTTTTTTTTTTTTTTTTTTTTTTTTTTTTTTTTTTTTTTTTTTTTTTTTTTTTTTTTTTTTTTTTTTTTTTTTTTTTTTTTTTTTTTTTTTTTTTTTTTTTTTTTTTTTTTTTTTTTTTTTTTTTTTTTTTTTTTTTTTTTTTTTTTTTTTTTTTTTTTTTTTTTTTTTTTTTTTTTTTTTTTTTTTTTTTTTTTTTTTTTTTTTTTTTTTTTTTTTTTTTTTTTTTTTTTTTTTTTTTTTTTTTTTTTTTTTTTTTTTTTTTTTTTTTTTTTTTTTTTTTTTTTTTTTTTTTTTTTTTTTTTTTTTTTTTTTTTTTTTTTTTTTTTTTTTTTTTTTTTTTTTTTTTTTTTTTTTTTTTTTTTTTTTTTTTTTTTTTTTTTTTTTTTTTTTTTTTTTTTTTTTTTTTTTAAAAAGGGGTTTTTTGGGGGTTATTTATTTTTGGGGACTCTAGGAGGTATTTGGTAGTACTTAGGTGGGTTCTAGGGGGGCCTAGGTAGGAAAACCCTTAGGTTTTATTTGGTTCTTAGGTAACCTGGAGGTATTTTTGGGTATTTAGGTATTTTGGTTTTAAGGTATATTGGGGGTTATTTAGGTTTTTGGGGCTTTTTTTTTGGTTTTTCCAGGGGGTACTCTAGTAGTTCTTAGGTAGGTACCTGGTAGGTATCTAGGTGACTCTAGGTAGGTATCTAGGTAGGTACTCTAGGTAGGTACTCTAGTAGGTACTTGGGTTTGGTATCTAGGTAGGTACTCTAGGTAGGTACTCTAGGTAGGTACTTAGGTAGGTACTCTGGGTGGGTTTACTCTAGGTGGTTTAACTCTAGGTAGGTACTCTAGGTAGGTCTTGGGTAGGTACTCTGGGTTGGTACTTAGGTAGGTACTTTTAGGTAGGTACTCTAGGTAGGTACTTAGGTAGGAAACTCTAGGTAGGTACTCTAGGTAGGTACTCTAGGTAGTACTCTGGTGGGTACTCTAGTGGTACCTAGGTACTTAGGTAGGTACTCTAGGTAGGTACTCTAGGTAGGTACTCTAGGAAGGTACTCTGGTAGGTATCTAGGTAGGAAACTTAGGTAGGTACTCTAGTAGTTCTTAGGGGTACTCTAGGTAGGTACTCTAGGAAAGGTACTCTAGGTAGGTTACTCTAGGAAGGTACTCTAGGTAGGTACTCTAGGTAGGTACTTAGGTAGTATCTGGGTAGGAAACTAGGTAGGTACTCTAGGTAGGTACTCTAGGTAGGTACTCTAGGTAGGTACTCTAGGTAGGTACTCTAGGTAGGTACTCTAGGTAGGTACTCTAGGTAGGTACTCTAGGTAGGTACTCTAGGTAGGTACTCTAGGAAGGTACTCTAGGTAGGTACTCTAGGTAGGTACTCTAGGTAGGTACTCTAGGTAGGTACTCTAGGTAGGTACTCTAGGTAGGTACTCTAGGTAGGTACTCTAGGTAGGTACTCTAGGAAGGTACTCTAGGTAGGTACTCTAGGTAGGTACTCTAGGTAGGTACTCTAGGTAGGTACTCTAGGTAGGTACTCTAGGTAGGTACTCTAGGAGGTACTCTAGGTAGGTACTCTAGGTAGGTACTCTAGGTAGGTACTCTAGGAAGGTACTTAGGTAGGTACTCTAGGTAGGTACTCTAGGTAAGTACTCTAGGTAGGTACTCTAGGTAGGTACTCTAGGTAGGTACTCTAGGTAGGTACTCTAGGTAGGTACTCTAGATAGGTACTCTAGGTAGGTACTCTAGGTAGGTACTCTAGGTAGGTACCTCTAGGAGGTACTTAGGTAGGTACTTAGGTAGGTACTCTAGGTAGGTACTCTAGGTAGGTACTCTAGGTAGGTACTCTAGGTAGGTACTCTAGGTAGGTACTCTAGGTAGTTACTCTAGGTAGGTACTTAGGTAGTTACTCTAGGTAGGTAGTCTAGGTAGGAACTCTAGTAGGTACTCTAGGTAGTTACTCTAGGAAGGTACTCTAGGTAGTTACTCTAGGTAGGTACTCTAGGTAGGTGCTCTAGGAGGTACTTGGGTGGTACTTAGGGGGGTACTCTAGGTGGGTACTTAGGAATACTTGGGAGGTTTCTTGGTGGGTACTTAGGTATACTCTGGGTAGGTACTCTAGGTGGGTTTTACTCTGGGGATACTCTAGGTGTTATCTAGGTAGGTCCCTTTGGTAGGTTCTGGGTGGGTACTTAGGTAGTATCAGGTGGGTTCTCTAGGTGTACTCTAGGTAGGTACTTAGGTGGTTCTCTAGGTGGTACTCTAGGTGGTATCTAGGTGGGTACCTAGGGGTACTTAGGTGGGTACTCTAGGTAGGTATTAGGTAGGTATCTAGGTGGTACTTAGGTAGGTACTTTTGGTAGGTATCTGGTGGGTTTAGGTGGGTTCTTTGGAGGTACTCTAGGTAGGTATTTAAGGAGGATCTGGTGGTTCTGGTAGGTATCTGGAGGTACTTTGGTAGGCCCTTAGTGGTACTCTAGGTGGTACTCTGGGGGTTCTTAGGTGGACTTAGGTGGTACTTAGGTAGTATTGGTAGGTATTTTAGGTGGTACTCTTGGTGGTTTCTGGTGGGTACTCTGGTAGGTTTCTAGGTGGTACTTGGGGGTAGGTAACTTGGAGGTACTATAGGTAGGTCTCTGGTGGTACTCTAGGTAGGTCTCTGGGTTTGGATCTATAGGTTTGGATACTCTGGAGGACTCTAGGTAGGTACTCTAGGTGGGTACTCTGGGTAGGTACTTGGAGGTTTACTTAGGTAGGAATCTTGGTAGGTATCAGGTAGGTACTCTAGGAGGTATCGGTAGGTTCTCTAGGTAGGTCTTTGGGGTACTTTGGGTAGGTACTCTAGGTAGGTACTCTAGGTAGGTTCTTAGTGGTACTCAGGAGGTACTCTAGGTGGTACTTAGGTAGTTCTCTAGGTGGTTTTTAGGAAGGTCTCTAGGTAGGTACTAGGTGGGTCTCTAGGTAGGTACTCTGGTAGGTACTTGGGGTACTTTAGGTAGGTATCTAGGTAGGTACTTAGGTAGGTACTCTAGGAAATCTTAGGTGGGTACTCTGGTAGGTATTTGGAGGTACTCTGTGGTATCTAGGTAGGTACTCTGGTAGGTATCTAGGTGGTTTTCCCTTTATTTAGGTATCTGGATATCTTGGTTTGGTATTAGGTGGGTTTCCTGGTGGGTTTACTCTGGGGGTATTGGTAGGACTTAGGTAGGTACTCTGGTGGGTTTCTTTTTGGTTTGGTTTACTTAGGAGGTTTCTTAGGTGGGCTTTTTTAGGTACTTGGAATATCTAGGTGGTACTTAGGTGGGGTCTCTAGGTAGGTACTTAGGTAGTACTCTAGGGGTACTTAGGTGGTACTTAGGTGGTTTAGGTAGGTACTTAGGTGGGTTCTTTTGGTAGGTACTTGGTAGGTATCTAGGAAATACTTAGGTGGTACTTTTGGTAGGTATTAGGTAGGTAATTTATTGGGTAGGTTTCAAAGGGGGTTTGGTTTTAACTCTGGTAGGTCCTAGTGGGGTACTTAGGGGTACTCTAGGAGGTTTTGGGTTTGGTACTTAGGTGGTATTGGTTTGGTACTTAGGAGGTATTAGGGGTCCCTCTAGGTAGGCTCTAGGTAGGTATCTAGGTAGGTTTAGGTGGGTACTCTAGGTGGTACTCGGGTAGGTACTCTGGGGGTCTCTAGGTGGGACTTAGGAAGGTACTTTTGGTAGGTACTCTAGGTAGGTACTTAGGTGGTACTCTAGGTGGGTTTCTAGGTAGGTACTTTTGGAAAGGTTTTAGGTAGGCGGGTAACTGGGGTAGGTTTTTGGGTAGGTACTTTTGGTAGGACTTGGGGGTATCTAGGTGGTCTTGGTGGGTTCTCTAGGTGGTTTTTTGGTAGGTATCTGGGGTACTTAGGTAGGTATCGGTAGGTCTTTTGGTAGGTCCCTTAGGAAGGTACTTAGGTGGTATGGGGTTTTGGTTTTTGGAAAGTTTTTGGGTGGGTTTCTTAGGTGGTACTTTGGTGGGTATCTGGGTTGGTATCTAGGTGGGTATCTGGTGGGCTTAAGGTGGTACTCTGGAGGTATCTAGGTAGGTACCTGGTATTTTCTCTAGGTATTTACTCTAGGTGGTACTCTGGTAGGTCTCTGGAAGGTTCTAGGTGGTATCTAGGTGGTATTGGTAGGTACTATAGTTGGTAGGAATTTTAGGTAGGTATCTAGGAGGTACTCTGGTAGTTACTCTAGGAAGGTTCTGGGTTTGGTACTCTAGGTGGTACTTTGAAGGAAGGTTACTTAGGTGGTACTCTGGGTAGGTCCGGGTGGTACTCTAGGGGGGGTATTTTGGTGTATTTTAGGTAGGTTTAGGTGGTCTTTTGGTGGTACCTAGGGGTTTCTTAGTTTTAAGGTTTTCTTAGGTGGGTCTCTAGGGGTAAGTTAATCTAGGTAGGTTTTCTCTAGGTAGTCTTTTGGTGGATCTAGGGGTTTCCTTGGGTTTGGTACTTTTGGGCTCTAGGTAGGTACTCTTGGAAGGTATCTAGGTAGGTACTCTAGGTAGGTTTATTTAAATCTTGGTAGGACTCGGTATTTTACTCAGGTAGGTACTTAGGAAGGTTTCTCTAGGTAGGTACTTTGGTAGGTACTCTGGTAGGATTTTAGGTAGGTACTCTAGGTAGGTCTTGGGTTTGGTACTCTGGTAGGTACTTAGGAGGTACTCTAGGTGGGTATTAGGAGGATCTGGAGGTACTCTAGGTAGGTCTCAGGTAGGTCATAGGTAGTTCAGGAGGTATCTAGGGGGGACTCTGGGTTGGTATTAGGTAGGACTCTAGGTTTGGTAACCTAGGAAAAGGTTCTCTAGGTAGGTACTCTGGTGGGACTCTAGGAAAGTACTTTTGGTAGGACTTAGGTAGGTACTCTGGTAACCTTAGGTATATTGGTAGGTATTAGGTAGGTACTCTAGGTAGGTCTCTGGGAAAAGGTATCTAGGTGGTATTGGTAGGTACTTTGGGGTCTCAGGTGGTACTCTAGGTAGGTACTTTGGAGGACTTGGGTTTGGTACTCTAGGAGGTTTTCCTAGGGGTACTTTTGGTAGGTATTTATAGGGATCTGGGAGGTATCTGGGTAGGTTCTAGGAGGAAACCTAGGTAGAAACTCTGGGTAGGTACTCTGGTTTGGTTTCTTTGGTTTGGTTACTCGGGTAGGACCTAGGTAGGTCTTGGTTTTTGGTTTACTCTGGGGGTCTCTAGGAGGTACTTAGGTAGGTCCTAGGTGGGTTTTCTCTAGGAGGAAACTCTGGAGGTACTTAGGTGGTCTCTAGGTGTATCTGGTAGGTACCTAGGTATTTTCTCAAAGGTACATTTTTCTTTGGTAGGATCTAGGTAGGTATCTGGGAAGGTTCTGGGTGGTACTCTAGGGGGTTTATTGGGTGGTACTTTTGGTAGGCTCTAGGTAGGTAATTTTTATTTGGTATCTAGGTAGGTACTCTAGGAGGTACTCAGGTAGGTACCTGGTGTACTCTGGTGGTACTTGGTAGGTACTCTAGGGGGTTTCTATAGGTAGGTCCTGGTAGGTTCTAGGAGGTATCTGGTGGTTTATTAGGTAGGTACTCTGGAGGTACTCTAGGTAGGTTCTCTAGGGGGTACTTAGGTAGGTATTTTAGGAAAAAGGGGTACTCTAGGAAGGGTATTAGGTAGGTATTAGGTGGGTACTCTGGGGTAGGTACTTAGGAGGTCTTTGGGTAGGTTACTTAGGTGGTACTTAGGTAGATCTAGGTGGTATTTAGGTAGGTACTCTGGTGGGTACTCTGGTTGGTTTCTCTAGGTAGGTACTCTGGTGGGTTTATTGGTTTGGGTATCTGGAAGGTATTGGTAGGAAATCTAGGAGGTACTTGGTGGGTTTTCTCTAGGTAGGACTTAGGTTTTGGTAATCTAGGGGTATCTAGGTGGTCCTGGGTTAGGTTTAGGTGGGTACTCTAGGGGGTACTTAGGTAGGTCTTAGGTAGGTATTGGTAGGTACTTTGGTGGTATCTAGGTGGGTTTTCTGGGTAGGTTTTATGGGGAAGGTATCTAGGTAGGTACTCTAGGTAGGTATTTGGTAGGTACTCTAGGTAGGTATCTGGGGGAAGGAAAACTTTGGTAGGTACTCTGGTAGGTATCTGGGTGGAAAATCAGGAAGGGTACTCTGGGTGGTACTTATAGGTACTCTGGTGTACTCTAGGTAGGTACTTTGGTGGTATTGGGTGGGTATCTAGGTAGGTACTCAGGGGGTACTTGGTAGGTATTTTATTGGTTGGGTATATTGGAAAAGGTTTTCTAGGTGGTCTTAGGTAGGTACTCTAGGTGGTACTTAGGTAGGTACTTTTGGTAGGTCTCTAGGGGGTTTCTTAGGTAGGACTCAGGTGGTACTTAGGTAGGTATCTGGAAAGGTTTTCTCTGGGTAGGAAATTTGGTAGGTTCTCTAGGAGGTTTAGGTAGGTACTTGGTAGTTTTCTTTGGTACTCTAGGAGGTACTCTAGGGGTACTTAGGTGGTACCTAGGTGGGTTCTCTGGTGGTACTTAGGAAGGGTACTCTAGTAGGAAACTCTAGGTGGTAATCTAGAGGTCCTAGGAGGTTTTCTTTAGGTTGGGGTCCCTTAGGTGGGACTCTAGGTAGTTTCTAGGTGGGTATTTGGGTTTGGTTTTAGGTAGGTACTTGGTGGTCTTAGGTGGTACTCTAGGTAGGTATCTAGGTGGTACTCTAGGAGTACTTTTGGTAGGTACTCTGGAGGTACTCTGGTGGGTACTTGGGTTTGGGTTTTCTCTAGGTAGGTACCCTGGAAAACTTAAGGTTTTACCGGGGAGGTCTTAGGTAGGATCTGGGTTTGGTACTCTGGAGGTATTAGGTAGGATCTAGGGGGTTTCCTAGGTAGGTACTTGGGTGGTCTTAGGTAGGTACTCTAGGAAGGAACTTGGTTGGTACTTGGGTAGGTATCTAGGGGGGTATTAGGTAGGTCTTTTGGGAATACTCTGGTAGGTACTTAGGTAGGTACTTAGGTAGGTACCGGAGGTCTTGGTAGGTATTAGGGGTACTTAGGTTTCTCTAGGTGGTCTCTGGTAGGTACTCTAGGTAGGTACTTTAAGGTACTCTGGTAGGTACTCTGGGGTTGGTATTAGGTAGGTACCTAGGAAGGTACTCAAAGGTGGTTTACTTAGGTGGTACTCTAGGTAGTTATTAGGTAGGTCCCTTTTGGTGGGTCTTAGGAGGTCCCTTTGGTGGTATTGGGGGAGGTCCTGGTTTGGGACTTGGGGTAGGTACTTAGGTAGGTACTTGGTGGTATTAGGTAGGTCTTGGGTGGTCTCTAGGTGGACTTTGGTAGGTACTTGGAGGTACTCTGGTAGGTATCTAGGTGGTACTCTAGGAGGTATCTGGTGGTACTTGGAAAGGGTATCTAGGTGGTACTTAGGTAGGTATCAGGTGGGTTTTCTTAGGGGGTACTCTAGGTAGGTCTTGGGTAGGACTCTAGGTATTACTCTAGGTAGGTTCTTAGGTAGGTACTCTAGGAGGTACTCTAGTGGTACTTGGGTTTGGTTTGGGTAGGTACTTAGGTAGGTACTCAGGTAGGTACTCTAGGTAGGTCTTAGGTTGGTACTTAGGTAGGTACTCTGGGTTTTGGGGTTTACTCTAGGGAGGTAATAGGGTAATCTGGTAGGTACTTAGGTAGGTACTTGGTAGGTACTCTGGGGGTAAGGGGTACCTAGGTAGGTCTCTAGGTAGGAAATTGGGGGGACTTAGGTAGGTCTCTGGGGGTTTATCTAGGTAGGACTCTAGGAAGTATCTGGGTTGGTATTGGTAGGTACTCTAGGAGGTCTTTGGTTTGGTAATCTAGGAGGATTAGGTAGGACTTGGTGGGGTACTCTAGGTAGGTACTCAGGAGTACTTGGAGGTACTCTAGGTGGTACTCGGAGGTACTCGGAGGTACTCTAGGTGGGTACTCTGGGGGTATCTAGGGGGGTACTCTAGGTGGGTTTTTTAGGTGGGTTCTAGGTAGGTACTCTAGGAGGTCTTAGGAGGTATCTGGAGGTCTTGGTGGTTTCTAGGTAGGTACTCTAGGTAGGTACTTGGAGTTACTTAGGTGTATCTAGGTAGGTACTTGGTGGTATTGGTGGTATTAGGTGGTCTCTGGTGGTACTCGGGTAGTTTTTAGGTAGGTACTTAGGAGGTATCTGGTGGGTACTTAGGTGGTACTCTAGGTAGTTCTTAGGAGTACTCTAGGTGGGTATTGGTGGGTACTCTAGGGGGTACTAGGTAGGTATTAGGAGGTACTTTTGGTAGGTCTTGGAGGTACTTAGGTGGTCTTGGGGGAAATTGGGTAGTACTTAGGTAGGTTCTTAGGTGGGTACTTAGGTGGGTTATCTAGGTGGTTCTCTGGGTGGTATCTGGAGGTATTAGGTAGGTACTCTGGAGGAAATCAGGTAGGTATTCAGGTATTTTCTTAGGTAGGTATTGGTGGTTCCTGGTAGGTATCTAGGGGAAACTTAGGTGGGGGTTTTACTCTAGGAGGTATTTTGGTAGGTACTCTAGGTAGGACTTAGGTGGGTATCTAGGGGTACTCTGGGGGTTCAAAGGTAGGTACTGGAGGTACTTAGGGGGGTACTTGGGGGTTCTAGGTGGGTACTCTGGTGGTACTTTGGTAGGTCTCTAGGGAAAAGGTATTGGTTTTTGGGTACTTAGGTAGTTACTTGGTGGTTTTCTCTGGGTGGTACTCTAGGTGGTACTTAGGTAGGTATTGGGTAGGTACGGTAGTATCTAGGTGGTAATTGGTAGTTCTTGGGTAGGTCTTAGGGGGTACCTGGGGGTTTGGTGGAAACCAGGGGGGATCTAGGGGGTTACTTAGGTAGGTACTTGGGAAGGAAACTTTTTGGTATTAGGTAGGTACTTTTGGTGGGAAATTTGGTGGTATTTTGGTGTATCTAGGTAGGTACTTTTAGGTAGGTACCAGGTGGTTCTAGGTAGGTACTTGGTAGGTACTTAGGTAGGTTTTAGGTGGTACTCTGGGTTTGGTACTTAGGAGGTCTCAGGAGGTACTTGGTGGGTATCTAGGTAGGACTTAGGTAGGTACTTAGGGGTATTTGGGAAGGTACCCTTTGGTAGGTACTCTAGGGGTATTTTGGTAGGTACTTAGGAGGTCTTAGGTAGTACTCTAGGTAGGTACTTGGTAGGTCTTAGGTGGTATTTAGGAGGTCTTGGTAGGTACTCTGGGTGGGTATTTAGGTAAGTCTCTAGGTGGTCTTAGGTAGTACCTGGGGGGGTACTCAGGTGGTACTTGGGTTTGTTATCTGGGGGGTATTTAGGTGGTACTTATGGTTTTTTTGGAAGGTATTTTGGTGGTACCTAGGTAGGTACTTGGTAGGTATTTGGTAGGATCTAGGGGGTACTCTAGGTGGTACTTTGGAAAGGTGGTCTTTAAGGTAGGTCCCTGGGAGGTATCTGGTGGTCTTAGGTGGTACCTAGGTGGGTATCTAGGGGTACTCTGGTGGTACTTAGTAGGTCTCTAGGAAGGTCTCTAGTTGGTACTCTAGGTGGTCTCTAGGTAGGTACTTTTGGTGGTACTAGGTGGTCTCTGGTAGGTACTTAGGAAAAGTACTTAGGTAGGTTTCTGGGGGTTTTCTCTGGTGGTCTCTGGTAGGTACTTAGGTAGGTTCTAGGTAGGTACTCTAGGAGGTATCTAGGAGACTCTAGGAGGTACTTAGTAGGTCTCTAGGTGGGTATCTAGGGGTCTTAGGTAGGTCTCTGGTGGGTACTCTAGGTGGTCTTAGGAGGTACTCTAGGTAGGTATCTGTAGTATCAGGTAGGTACTTAGGTAGGTTTCTAGGTAGGTACTCTAGGAGGTTTTTTGGTGGACTTGGTTTGGTACTTGGGAGGTACTTGGTAGGTACTTAGGTAGGTACTTAGGTAGGTACTATAGGTTTTGGTACTCTAGGAGGTTTGGGTGGGTCCTGGAGGCTCTAGGTTTATTGGTGGTACTCTAGGTAGGTACTCTGGTAGGTACTCTGAGTATTAGGTAGGTACCTAGGTAGGTCTTGGTGGGTATTGGAGGTACTTAGGTAGGTACTCTGGGTTTAGGTCTCTAGGTAGGTACTTGGAAAGGTACTCTAGGTAGGTACTTGGGTGGTACTTGGTAGGTACTCTAGTGGTACTCTGGTAGGTCTTGGGGTACTTAGGTGGGTATCTAGGTAGGTACTCTAGGTAGGTACTTAGGTAGGTACTTTGGAGGACTTAGGTATACTCTAGTAGGTACTGGGTTTGTACTTAGGTAGGTACTCTAGGTAGGTACTCTAGGTAGGTACTTAGGTAGGTACTCTAGGTAGGTACTCTGGGGTAGGTACTCTAGGTAGGTACTCTAGGTGGTACTTAGGTAGGTCCCTTAGGTAGGTATCTAGGTAGGTACTCTAGGTAGGTACTTAGGTGGTATTGGTAGGTTCTGGTGGTCTCTGGGGGTACTCTGGGTTGGTATCTAGGTAGGACTTAGGAGGACTTGGGGTACTCTAGGAGGTACTTGGGTAGGACTTAGGTGATCAGGTGGTTCTAGGAGGTATCTAGGTGGGTACTTGGTAGGTATTAGGTAGGTACTTAGGTAGGTATTTGGTAGGACTTAGGTAGGTCTTGGTGGTACTTAGGAAAGGTACTCTAGGTGGGTATCTAGGTAGGTACTCTAGGAGGTATTAGGTGGTCTTAGGTTGGTACTCTGGGTGGGTACTCTAGGTGGTACCTTGGGGGCCAGGAGGTACCTAGGTGGGATTGGGTGGGTTTCTCTTGGTTACTTAGGTGGTCTCTAGGTAGGTACTCTAGGTAGGTACTCTAGGTAGGTACTTGGGGGTACTTTGGTGGGTATTTTGTGGAACCTAGGTAAGTACTCTGGTAGGTATCTAGGTAGGTATTGGTGGGTTTTGGGGACTTAGGTAGGTACTTGGGTAGGTCTCTAGGTGGTACCTAGGTGGGTACTTAGGTAGGTATTTGGTAGGTACTCAGGTAGGTCTTGGTAGGTATCTGGGTAGGTACTTGGAGGTACTTGGTAGGTACTTTTAGGTTTTTTAGGTAGGTCCTAGGGGGGTATCTAGGGGTATCGGTTTGGTATTGGGTAGGTATTTTTGGTTGGTACTTTGGAGGTACTTAGGTAGGTACTTAGGTATTTACCTGGGTTTGTACTTGGGAGGTATTTGGTAGGTACTCTAGGTAGGTACTTGGTGGGTACTCTAGGTAGGTACCTAGGTGGTACTTTTGGTGGGTTTCTAGGTGGGTCTTTGGTGGACTTGGGTAGGTACTTGGGGAGGTCTCTTGGTAGGTACTCTAGGTAGGTATTTGGGGGTACTCTAGGTGGTACTTAGGTGGTATCTAGGTAGGACTCTGGTGGTACTCTGGAGGTTCTCTGGGTAGGTCCCTTAGGTGGGTCTTAGGTAGGTTTTTGGAGGACTCTAGGTGGTACTTGGTAGGTATTAGGTTAAGGGTAATTTTGGTGGGTTTTAGGTACTTAGGTAGGTTTCTAGGTGGTACTCTAGGTAGGTACTTGGTAGGTACTCTAGGTAGGTATTAGGTAGGTACTTAGGTAGGTATTTGGTGGTATCTAGGTAGGTACCCTAGGTTTTTTACTTAGGTGGGTACTTTGGTAGGTATTGGAGGTACTTTGGTAGGTACTTAGGTAGGTACTCTAGGTGGTACTCTGGTGGTATCTAGGTAGGTACTTAGGTAGGTACTCTAGGTGGTAC
>NW_026971791.1:0-55575 GCF_026151205.1 Bolinopsis microptera | reverse complement strand
AAAAATTAATTTAAATAGGTTTTAAAAAATTACACACTACTATATAACAAATAATTTGAGGTATGACCAACATGACAAAAATGTAATGTAATTGGAGGTATCAAATCTATTCAATCAACTTCAATCAACTTCAATCGACTTCAATCGACTTCAATCGACTTCAATCAATCTATTTATCTACAACCGACTCAACATCATGAACGATTCATTGGAAACATTTTTCGGTAAATTATTGATGGAATGTGATCAAAAATGTACAAACTGTTCAGATCTTGAAACTCGTGTGAAGTTTCTGGAGCGTAAAGTGTTCATTTTAGAGGAGATTGTTCAGACCTCACAAACAATAGCAGAGATTAATGAAACTATTTCGCCACAGAGTGGAAACCAATCAATTGCTCAATTCAAGTGTTTCGATGTGTCAGTGCAAACGGACTCCAGCAACAGTAACATTCAGTATGACAAGGAATGTGAGGTACCAGAATCATTTTTGTTGATTGATGATAATGGCTATGTAGAAGCACCTCCATCAATTATTTCTAACAACATAGACATTTCAACCAGCGAGATTACAGACACTGGCTCAGTAAATCCAAGAAGCGGTGAATATTATGCAGGATTAGATTTAACACCTGTGTCAAGTTCGGACCTAGGTACAGACTATGAAATCCCTGATATCGCCACCACACCTGTTGAACTTATTGAACAGGCACCATTCAGCAAATTTTCTATCGAGATCTTATTTGAGGAATTAAAGTTCAGCCACCACTTCCATAACAGGAAATCAGTCTACTTTGGGGAACATTCTTATATGTACAGTGGAGGAATTCATGACCCAAAAAAGATCCCCCAGGGATCTTACATGGCAAGTTTATGTTCATATCTAGATGAGCTATTCCCAGAATACAACTACAACAGTGTTCTGGTCAATCTCTACGAATCTGGAGAGGAACATATGCCTGCTCACAGTGACAATGAAGAATTTATTGAAGAAAATTCGTACATTGTAACAGTGTCCCTTGGTGCTTCCAGGATGATGCAGCTGACAGAAATCAAAACAGGACAAGTGGTGACTTCCCTAATTTTAGAACATGGAGATGTATGTATTATGTCCAAAAAGTCCCAACATCAATTCAACCATGAAATATGTCCCGATCCATCATGCACAGACAAAAGGATCAGTTTAACTTTTAGACTCATCAAACCAGTTGTCTGCAGTCAACCGAGAAAATCACCTTCTACAGCAAGTGGATATGTACCCTATAAAGAAAGTGAATTTGAAGTCCACCATTCCAGAGTAAAGAGTTCAGCCAAGTCAACTGTAACGCCTCCTTCACCTGAACTGACCCCAAGTGACCTGCCAACTGATACCATCTACATCAGTAGCAGTATGTTCAGGGACCTCAACGGAACCCTATTAAGTTCGAGGAAACAGAAAGCTAAGGTATTCTTCTACCCTGGAGCGAACTCTTCTCAAATGTTAGATAGGCTCTTACAAGATGAGGAGTTTAAACAACTAGATAAAAAGGGTGTTAAGCGTGCTTTCATACTAACAGGCACAAACTACGTAGATTCTGTCTGTAACAATTCTATTTCTATAAAAAATGCAACAGAAGGAATTGATCGAATACTTAGTATACTTTGGGGAATGTTTATTGGAGCAAGAATTTCAGTTATAAATATTTTACCTAGGAACAGTTATAACAAAAATGAAGTTATCAACGAATTAAATAGGTTTATTTCTAACACCTGCTCTAGCCATGGGTTAATTTATATAGATTTGGAACGTACCAATAGACTATTTACCAGCCGAGTTACTGGAGTAAGGAAACAGGTATTTTTCAAAAAGGGAATAGACAATGTTCACCTTAATATCAAGGGAATCGCCAGGTTGGCGAAACATTTAAAATATTTATCCCACAATGAGCAAACTTAGTCTCTCCATTCAGATCGTAGAAAGTTCTGTAGTTAAATGAGTATTTGATACTTTTATCAAGGAATCACATTTTAAATTATGAGTCACAAACAAATCAGCATGAAATAAAACTAAATTTCATGAATTTCATTTAAATTGCTTGAAGAAGAAACGTATAGATTTGTCCTCCTTTTAACTTTATTATTACCACATTCGTACCTCAATAAACGATAATCTCTCTCTTGGTCTATGTAATATACAGGGTGGCCTGACTAATCTGGCAAAAACTCTCGAACTACAGGAGCTAATATTTCGCGAAAAGCTTGACATAATTGGAATTAATGAGACAAACCTTAAATCTGATATAGACACTAGTACACTTAACTTCCCCTTAAACTTTGATTTTATAAGGTGTGATAGACCTAACGATAGAGGAAGAGGAGGGTGTGGTATATTGATCAACCAAAATGTTAACCACAAATTACTCAATTTAGATATAACCTACTCTGATATTTCTAAAATCGAAGCTATATGGATACAACTCAAGGATGCCAATCAGCAATAGCAGCAAATCTGGGGAAACTTTGAAATACACCAATTTGAAGCATTTAACCCCCCCTTAAAAATCAAAGATTATGAATTTTAGTAATCTGATTATTTACATAGGTCCAAAAATGTCATAGCTTCATGATAGTGCAACGAAAAAAATCTCAGAACATTTTGGTGCTGAGTTAGGTGGTTAAGTAGTCGAAAAATGACTGATTTGTTAGTGGACATTTTTTATACCTCTAACACCCAAACCCTTACTACAGTGAAGATATAAGTACTACAGTTAATATTGATGGTCATTATTGAACAAAAATGGTTCATTGACACATAGTTGAAGAAAGATTTCAAAAAGGTTAATAAATGTGGTCTGTGGAGTGGTTTATTTGTTTATGTTATAGTGTACGCGTGCGCGCGCGCTAGCGCGTACTTAACCATCTGTAGGCCAACATATTTAGTCTAGGCTTAAATTCTTTATATATTATGTCACCACTATGGTGCCCAATACTTTTGGTGTAGGTTTGATGTAGAACAGTTAACCACCAACTGTGGTATATCAAAAAAACCATGTTTGTACGCGTGCGCGCGCGCTAGCGCGTACTTAACCACCTGGTATGGCACAGCATTGAAATATCACCATAATTTCAAAAGCAGAGGTCACCATTCAGGTGCCCAAAACTTTTGACTATGGTCCCAATACCATAAAACCTTAGATGTGGCCTCAATGTGGTTAAAACATGTTTATTTTGGACTTTCGGTCAACAGAAGCCATCACAAATTAACCATTATTCAGCAACCTCCGAACTTTTTGTGCCTTATTTTGTTTTGATATTTGATTATGAGAGATAGCTGGAGGATAATAAGTGATTTTAAAGATAATGCAACAAAATGTGTGGCCGTATAGTGGTTAAAACGACCAAAAACACTGATTTTGGTCAATTTTAGACCTTTATTAACCATGATGGACGCAACATAGGACTCAGCAATGTTTCTGGTCATATAAATGAGCAGGTAGTTATATCTAGATAATGTAGCATGGCCAGCTATAGCTTTACAAAGCTAATATGTGCTCTAAAAATGGTTAATTAGTGCAAATATAGGGTATTTTCGAGACATTTTAACCACCATAGCTGCACATTGATCATAATGCATGAACTTGGGGTCAATTATGCATTTGCAAACAAATATACACTCATTTGGATAGCAAACCATTATCTGAAGTTCATATTGTGGTTAATTTTCACTTTAATAGATGCCTTGTTCAACAGCCTAGCAAGTAATATAGCCCTTTTAACCACTTTTATGACAACATTTCTTGATAACTTTTATCAAGACCCTTCAAATGTCCTTTGTTGACCATAAGATGTTGACTAAAATCATTAATAATGTTTTGATTGGTGGTTAACAACGAATTTTGACATTTTAACCATCTTTTTAGCACATTTTACGAATATTAACCACCTCAAATCAACCATACTATTAAATTGCACATTTGTGATAAAAAATTATCATCCATGCACAAATGAACAACCACCACTATACATCTATAATCAGAGCAATATTTATAGCTCACCGTTCATCTTCAATTTAACCACCATTAGGACCACAAAATGCCCCCCATGAGGTTTGAAAACTTTTGTGATAGTTGCACCATGATATGATCTCAATATAATGACTACTCAGTTCATAATATCATATCTCAAAATGGTGGTTAACCCTAAAACTGGTATTTTAACCACCATAGTGGCCACATAGATGACCCATTAACCACAATTATTCAACATAACCGTACTGTAGTGTTTTGTGCATCAGAAAAACATCACTCCAACATTGAGATTAACCACAATAAGCTGCAACATAATATTGAAGTCAACATACTGAAATTGTGTGAAAAAAGTCAATGTCCACCAAGTTTCCCCAGATTTGCTGCTATTGCTGCAATCTTTACATTTGCTGCTTCTACAGATCACAAAACTTTTGTCACCTAGATACTTTCCTTGATTATATGACTGAATGTATGATGAAACTTCAAGGTAAGAAAGTAATATGGATTGGCGATGTTAATGTTAACCAAAACTCTTTATCTGATCTAGATTATAAAAAGTTAGATATAACAATGAAGCTCTTTGGAATGATACAGACTGTTACAGGAATTACTAGAGTTGCAAACTTAGATGGTAGAATAACGCAGAGCACAATAGATGTTGTCATGACTAACTGTTACTCTAATTTCATAGAGTGTAAAGTACTTGATGATAGAATAGGAGATCACCAAGCTCTCAAATGTGTTCTCGACTTTAAAGTAAATAAAGCTAGTAAATTCCAGAAGGTCCTTATCAGAGACCACTCCTTAAACAATCTAAAAGCCTTAAGCTATTTTCTGGGATCCTGCAGTAACTACAGTAATATTCTAAGCTGTACTAATGTAGACCATGCCCTAGATGGACTTAATCATCACATCCAGGAATCGTATGATAATTACTGTCCACCTAAACAGATTAAGTGTAATAGTAACTTTCTTTGTAATCCCTCTAAAGTACTGTTGGCAGAAATACGGAAGAAGAAGATGCTTTTCAGAAAGTATAAAAAGTGTTTAGGACAATTTAACAAATTCAAGTGTAAGTGTATTAATGGAATATGTAAATGCAGAAAAAGTGAACTACATAAGAAATGCTCTACTTCGTGGGATAACTATCGTCCCCAAAGAAACTATGTGACAAAATTATCCAAAGAAAACAGACGTACAAATATTGTTCAGGACCTTACTGTGAAAAGTGCAAAAAACGATTTGAAAGGTATTTGGAAAACTATCAAACATGCTTCAAACTTACCTGGAAAAATAAGTAGCTCTTCCCCAAGCAACTTAAATGTTAATGGAGTTAACCTGCATTTTGCCACAGTTGGTACAATAATACAAGAATCAATTAAGGAAAAGGATTCAGACGACTTCCTAGAATATATGCCGCCTCCAACAGAGTGTAAACTCTCTGTATTCGAAGAGGTGACTGTTGAACAAGTAAAAGAATATATACTCAGTATACCATCAGATAAATCGATTAACGATATCATGCCCATTAAAGTATATAAGTATATTATTCCCCAAATCATCGATCCAGTAGCTCATATTATAAACCTTAGTATGAAAAGTGGAACAATGCCGTTGGCATGTAAAATTGCATCAGTCACTCCAATTCTTAAAACTGGTGACCCTAATGATCCAAATAACTACCGGCCAATATCCATACTCCCCCTACTTGGAAAATGCATAGAATATTTTGTTAACCAACAGCTTACAGAGTATGTTGAAACAAATAAACTGCTTACCAACCATCAGTATGGATTTAGAAAAGATCATTCCACCACTTTTTTAATGCTTAATCTATTTGATAAAATATTTACGTCTAAGGAATCACAGAAGAAACCTGCAATTGTATTCTTAGATATTAAAAAGGCCTTTGACACAGTAAGCCATAATATTTTATTAAAAAAACTTAAGTATTATGGAGTTGATGGCTTTGTCATAAAGTGGTTCAAAAGCTACCTTGGGGACAGAAAGCAGCACACCAAAATACGTGGTAATGTAAGTACATCACTCCCTGTTAAAACAGGTGTGCCACAGGGTAGCATATTAGGACCAATTCTATTTAGTTTATTCATAAATGATCTCAGTAGAAATTGCACACAATCTACTGTTTACTTATTTGCAGATGACAGTGCACTATATTTTGATAACATTTCCCGAGGCATATATGAGAATGTAATTAAGGATATGAAACTTGTGTATGAATGGCTTAGAATCAACAAGCTGAGTCTAAATGCTGCAAAATCTTCATTCATTGTATTTGATAGATCACCTAATCTGGACACGTTGTCAATCCCTCTGGATTTGGAAAAAGAATGCCTATTTATAGAAGAAACTAAATCTCAAAAATATTTAGGTCTCATGATAGACAATTTATTGAACTTTCAAGACCATATTGATTATGTGAAATCAAAAATTGCTAAAAGAATAGGGGCATTATACAGGTCGAAAAATCTTCTTCCACTGAAATTAATTAATTAATTAAAATTGAAATTTAAAAACACCACTATTAAGCGTACACTTTTACTCAGCAGTGTCACTACAACTAGTTTACAAAAATACTATTAAAACTATATATCAAAAGCAAAGTAAAGTTCTATGTATAAATTCGTTCATAAAACTTCCAAAAAGCTAATATAATTTAGATAAGTCAAAGAGAGGGTTAAAATTATTAATAAAACATTTTTGCTACCTCAGTGTCAGATAAAGTAAACAAATAAGTCTTCAGTGCGGACTTAAACGCCTCAACAGAATAACATTGTTTAACTGAGTCTGGTAGGGCATTAAAAACTCGTGGACCAACCACACTAAAACTACGATCACCAAAACCCTTGGTTGAACGATAAGGGACTATGAGCCTAACAGTGTGTCCATGGTGAGCATACTTAAACATATCTTGAAGGTACAGTGGCGCTATTCCATTAATAGCCTTAAAAGATAGGAGACATATTTTAAAAATCACTCTTTTAGGTATATTAAGCCAGTGCAATTTATCAAGATCGTCGCCTAGGTGATCAAATTTATATTTTCCAGTTACTGCTTTTGCACAGGCATTTTGAATAAGCTGTAGTTGATGTATGAGGTACTTGGAGATGCCGTAAAACATGGCGTTACAGTAGTCCAAACAAGAAACAACGAGGCTATTAACAATTGTCTTAAGCTGTTTTGTAGTCAGCAGAAACCGTATCTTAGTGAGGTTGCGTAGTGTTAGGAAACATTTCTTCTTCAACTCAACAACATGGTTGCTCATAGTAAGCCCAGAGTCCATATGTATCCCAAGATTCTTAACTGTGCTCACAAATCGAATAGTTGTGTCACTCCCAAAATTCACTCCCTTTATATTGATCTCTCGTAGGACGGACATAGGACCAAAAACGATTATCTGTGTTTTACTGTCATTCATTGCTAGAAAGTATTTTTTCATCCAAGCTCTAATAGATGCAAAGCATCCCCTGAGCTTAGAGAGTAACGTTTCGCACTGGTTGATGGGTTTAAATCTCTTTAAGATCTGGTGGTCATCTGCATACCCATAAATTGTGAAGTCCATTCCTTGTACAAATCTATAGATGGATCTGATATAAAGGTTAAACAGAACAGGTCCCAGAACTGAGCCCTGAGGAACACCAAACTTAATAACTATTTCTTCAGAGAGAGTAGAACCAAGTCGTATTCTTTGAGCACGACCTTTTAGAAAGCTAGTAAACCATTTTAACACAGTGCCCCTTAGTCCTATCTCCTTCATGAGAATGTTCAGTAAGACATCATGGTCTACAGTATCAAACGCCGCCGATAGGTCAAGCATCATGACAACTGTAGCACTCTTTTCATCTGATGCAACTAGAAGATCATTCCATATTCTGATCAATAATGTTTCTGTGCTGAAGGTCTTCTTGTATGCAGACTGTTCTGGGCAGTGGAGATTATGCTTATCTAAGTGATCGTTTAGGCGCTTTAACACCACTCTCTCGATTAGCTTCCCAAGGAAAGTGAGGTTTGAGACAGGGCGAAAGTTTTTCAAGACATTAGGATCAAGAGAGTTACTTTTCAGGAGGGGAACAATATCAGCAAGTTTGACTCCGTCCATTGAACCTTGAGATAAGGATGCATTAACAATCTGTAGAAGTAATGGTAGCAGAATGCTGATGTTCTCTTTAAGCAGTGTAGTAGGTAAGATGTCAGAAGGTGAACATTTGATACCAAACTCGTCAATGATTTCCTTTAGCTCATCTAATGTGACAGATTCAAAGGTAGACCAGTGGTAGGATTCGGGAGCTTCAGCAGAAGAGTCTGATGGAAGAGTAAACCGATCATGATCCATATCTTTCCTAATGTTATCAATCTTAGATGTAAAGTAGGCGTTAAAGTCTGCTGCTAGCTTTGGAAGATCATCTGTGTAATCTGGCAGAGGATTAGATTGTTTACGGTCTAAATTTCTATTGACCAGCTGCCACAAAGTTCTTGGGTTGCCTTTAGAGTTTTCTACCATATTCTTAAAGTACTCCTTCTTCTTCAGATCAGCCATTTTAGAACATTCTGAGCTGATGTCTCTAAACATGATTTTATCTTCAAGCGTTGCTGTTGGTTTACGAGTTTTTGCCTCGGCTTTTCTTCTCAGCTTTCTGTAGTCCCTGTATTCATTATCAAACCAAGGTGCAGAATCAATAACAGATACCTTCTTGGAGACTATTGGAGCATGCTCATCTAGGAGTTCAGCACACAAGTCGTTCAAGTTGGCAACAGATGCACTCATATCAGTAGTTCCAATTTTCCCAAGATCAATCAAGTTTACTATATCGAAGAGATCACTGGTAAATTGGTCATCATCCACAGTCTTCAAATTTCTGTAAGTGATATCTTTAAAATATTTCTTTTCGAATTCCAAAGAGAAGTCACAATAGACTGGAAAATGATCTGATCCATGCCTATTCACACTATCAACCAAAACCTTGCATTGAAGCTGATTCTTGATAGAGAAGCAGAAGATTTGGTCTAGTGATCCACCAGCAACATGGGTTGGTTCATTAACATGATGATTAAATCCGTAAGACAGAAATAAGTCAAGCGTCTTCCTAACAAGCTTGTCATTCTTATTCTCAAAATGAATGTTCAAGTCCCCAGCAATGACGAGACAATCACACTTCATGGTGATGGCTGACAGAAGTAAATCAAGTTCCTGATGAAAGATAGAGGAGAGATAACCAGGTCGATACAAAGAGACAAACATGACCTTAGTGCCTGTTGCTGTTTTGATTGATGCAGCTGTGTACTCAAATGTAGAGAAAGTAGCAGAGCATTGGAACTGAGACATTGAGTATTCTCCCCTAAACAACAAAGCAGTTCCACCACCTTTTTTGTCTTTCCTGAAATTATGTATGATTCTGTAACCGTAAGACTTAATAATTGCAGTGGTGGGGCAGTTAACATCTGTTAGCCAAGTTTCACAGAATGCAGCAATATCAATGCTTTTGTCTGATAAGTTGCACATAATATCGTTTACTTTGTTAACAAGTGACCATGGATTGAAAAGGAAGAATTTCAGACAGCTCAGTGATTTCTGTCCGTGTTGTGGCTTTGGTAAAAAGGGGTGGTCTTTTTAACTTTCTCCTGCAAATCTTTGAATATGGGGCACAAAACAGGATCATAGGCTGCATGTAGAAGCTCATTGCCATGCTTACCAGCTTTCTTGCAGTTTGAACAACACAATGGAGCGGAGCGATCACATGTCCGTGTTTCATGTGCTCCTGCACAAAAGCCACAGACATGTTCACTTTTGCAATGACCTTGGTGACTTTTGCTATGGTGACCAAATGATTGACAGTTAAAACATCTGAGGACAAAGAAGCTATCATAGACTTTGCAAACTCTCTGAGTTCCAATAAAGAGCTTATCACCTTGTTTAGCAATTGCAGATCGTACAAGATTACTGACACGAACAATGGCTTTGAAGGAGTTCTGGTTATTCTTTAGGGGTACTATAGCTACTACATCAATTTTCTTGTCTTCTATACTGGTACCTGGATCATTGATGAGCAGATCTATTCCATGGTTTTGACTAACTATCATTTCCTTTATTTCCTCCTTCAAGTAATTACGCTCAAGACCAACAACTGTTATTCTTGGTAACTTTGTGGCTACGGTTGATGTACTATGTTGGGGGGAAGCTTTGCTAAGCTTCTCACGCAATGTTTCTGCCTCAGACCTAGAGTTAAGAATAACGGCAGTATCATTAGATTTGAGCTTCATTGTGTTAACAATACTAATCTTATTCTTGATGCAGCTTTCTTCCAACATACTTTTATCAATTGGTTTGCCACTCTGATCATTCTTAATTACAATCATGCTGCGAAGTTTCTCAGTCCTCTGAGAATCATCCCATGGGTTGCAGGGAGTCATTGGAGGTTTTGCTAGAGCATTGTTTTGCTTACTTGGCAAGATTTCCTTAAGCATCTCTTTTACACCGGACAGTTCTTCAGCAAAATTCTGCTTTAACTCCTCAATCTTTCTGTCAACGTAAACATTAGCAGCTCCCCCTGTGCTTTGCTCTGTCATCTCCTCTTTAACTGTAATACAATGGTTACAAAAGAACAAGAATCTGCCAAATCTTTTCTCATAGGACTTGGTGTTAGAAACAGCTGGTCCCAAATGGGAAGTGAAGCTAGATGGGGCACTAACACAATAGGAATCATCTGTGCAGCCTACCGCATGGAAATAGTTTTTACAGTCATAACACTGAACTCTGTAGTCAGGATTAACTCCCTCCTGACAGTGGTTACAACAATCATTTTGTATGATGTTGGGAGCAGCTATGTAGGTCCTTGTACCCTCTGTGTTCTGGGGAGAGAAATCAGTTATAGATGATTTAGGAGAATCAGGCATAGCTAAGTTTAGTAGGTCAGGGGTTGCTGTGTAAGGATTGTAAACTTGTAAGACAGTCGAGACTCCAACAGAAAACAATAAAGACAACCCACCGGAAGAGTTCTGACTTATGGGTCAGATACCCTTTGATAGTTTTGGTTTGAAGGGGAAGAGGGCTATCAAGGATAGAACACTCCTCTAGTAACTGTGTAAATAGAAATATAGAAAAATGTTTGTAAATGCTCTTATGCTCCCCCAATTTGACTACCTGGATATAATATGGTGTAGGGCTGCCAAAACCAAACTTAATTCTCTTGATATATTATACAAGAAAGTAGCAAAAATTGCTCTGGATGTTCATTGGCAGGAACCATCAGTAAATGTATATCGAAACATGAAGTGGTTACCCTTACACTTAAGAAGACAACTCCATCTATCAACGTATATGTATAAAATTCTTAATGAGGCTGCACCATCATCATTCACAGATAAATTTTCTTATGTATCCGGAGGATCACGTGATGCTGAGAGGTGCAACCTTTATATTCACAAATCCAGAACACACAAAACCTTTACATATTTAGGTATGACAGAACCATGATCTGCCTTGATTCATCCTACAGCACAGAGAAAAGCTCCTTTTTTTATACATTATGATTACAGAGGATCTGATATTTAGATATATATATTGCTGTGCTGTAAAAATTGACTTTATTTATTTATTTATTTTATTTTAGGTGCAAAATGTTGGAATACAATTCCAGAGAACATAAGGACTATAGAATGTAGTGTAAAATTCTCACAATGTATGAAATCTAAATTTATGTCAGATGTTTGATTGAAATAAATTTTCGTGCACATACAGAATGAATGGTTAATAATTTAATATATATGTAGACCAAGCTCTGTGCACGGGATGCTTCCTTGAAGAATCCAGTTCTTTTAGCGGGGCACCCTACCTAAAGCCAAATTGAGATATAATAATCATATTCCTAGAGAAATAATCAGAAATCGAATACCAATCAAATAATATGATATATATGAGTAGTAACCATATTTACTATGCAAAATGCCCCAACCACATAGTGTAAATTTATATAGAATTCAAATTCCATATCATCATTAAACCTCAATACCTAGTCAATATAATAGCCCAAGCAAAATTAAATAACTTCTTATATACCTTCCTGTCATACTACAAATTAATTAAACATTTGAAATCTGTTGACCAGAGAATAAATTTCTAAGCCTAATGCAAGTGAAATAATTTAGATGCAATAATGAATGCCTAATGTGAGTATCATTTGTCAATGTCCTTGTAAAAAAGTCTGTACAAGAGATATTGAGTAACTAATATAGAAGAAAAAACAGGAAGTTGTCGTCTGTTGTAAAATAAATAAAATATCTAGAATATAAATTAGAATATAAAATAACATTCAGTCAATGTGTCGTCAATAAACTGTACAATTATCAAATGTTAAAAGTGGGTGATACAGTCACCAAAAAAAAATACTAAGTATGATAAGTTAATAAATTAAATGTGGTCTATAAAACTACCACTAAGTATAATAGGTCAATAAATTAAAAGTGGTTTATAAAACTACCACTGTGGGAACCCCTTCTCCAGTTAAAACATGTCAGTCATGTGCAAAATCAATCAGAATGGTAAGGTGGTAAAAAAGGGAATATCTTTTCGATACATCAATTATATATGCCTCAGATTTAAAAGAATTAGAAGTTACTTAGTTATCGGCGACTATGATTGCAGTGTAAAATTTGTCATATGAATTGTCGACGGTATAATTAGGGTCTGTTGTTATAGATGATAGTAGCTGTTTCTTATACGAATCACTAAAGCTTTTAACATCGGGCAGATTTCGTAGATCTGTTGGAACATTATTCCAACATTTTGCCCCCAAGTATTGAAAGTTTTTATGTGATGTTGATCTATTGACATAAAGGTTGCAGCTTTCGCCGCTCCTACTACCTCCTGATATGTAACTAAATTTGTTCATAAAGTTTGTAGGACAATTGTCATGGATGATTCTAAACATTAATTATTAATTAAAATTGAAATTTAAAAACACCACTATTAAGCGTACACTTTTACTCAGCAGTGTCACTACAACTAGTTTACAAAAATACTTTTAAAACTATATATCAAAAGCAAAATAAAGTTCTATGTATAAATTCGTTCATAAAACTTCCAAAAAGCTAATATAATTTAGATAAGTCAAAGAGAGGGTTAAAATTATTAATAAAACATTTTTGCTACCTCAGTGTCAGATAAAGTAAACAAATAAGTCTTCAGTGCGGACTTAAACGCCTCAACAGAATAACATTGTTTAACTGAGTCTGGTAGTGCATTAAAAACTCGTGGACCAACCACACTAAAACTACGATCACCAAAACCCTTGGTTGAACGATAAGGGACTATGAGCCTAACAGTGTGTCCATGGTGAGCATACTTAAACATATCTTGAAGGTACAGTGGCGCTATTCCATTAATAGCCTTAAAAGATACGAGACATATTTTAAAAATCACTCTTTTAGGTATATTAAGCCAGTGCAATTTATCAAGATCATCGCCTAGGTGATCAAATTTATATTTTCCAGTTACTGCTTTTGCACAGGCATTTTGAATAAGCTGTAGTTGATGTATGAGGTACTTGGAGATGCCGTAAAACATGGCGTTACAGTAGTCCAAACAAGAAACAACGAGGCTATTAACAATTGTCTTAAGCTGTTTTGTAGTCAGCAGAAACCGTATCTTAGTGAGGTTGCGTAGTGTTAGGAAACATTTCTTCTTCAACTCAACAACATGGTTGCTCATAGTAAGCCCAGAGTCCATATGTATCCCAAGATTCTTAACTGTGCTCACAAATCGAATAGTTGTGTCACTCCCAAAATTCACTCCCTTTATATTGATCTCTCGTAGGACGGACATAGGACCAAAAACGATTATCTGTGTTTTACTGTCATTCATTGCTAGAAAGTATTTTTTCATCCAAGCTCTAATAGATGCAAAGCATCCCCTGAGCTTAGAGAGTAACGTTTCGCACTGGTTGATGGGTTTAAATCTCTTTAAGATCTGGTGGTCATCTGCATACCCATAAATTGTGAAGTCCATTCCTTGTACAAATCTATAGATGGATCTGATATAAAGGTTAAACAGAACAGGTCCCAGAACTGAGCCCTGAGGAACACCAAACTTAATAACTATTTCTTCAGAGAGAGTAGAACCAAGTCGAATTCTCTGAGCACGACCTTTTAGAAAGCTAGTAAACCATTTTAACACAGTGCCCCTTAGTCCTATCTCCTTCATGAGAATGTTCAGTAAGACATCATGGTCTACAGTATCAAACGCCGCCGATAGGTCAAGCATCATGACAACTGTAGCACTCTTTTCATCTGATGCAACTAGAAGATCATTCCATATTCTGATCAATAATGTTTCTGTGCTGAAGGTCTTCTTGTATGCAGACTGTTCTGGGCAGTGGAGATTATGCTTATCTAAGTGATCGTTTAGGCGCTTTAACACCACTCTCTCGATTAGCTTCCCAAGGAAAGTGAGGTTTGAGACAGGGCGAAAGTTTTTCAAGACATTAGGATCAAGAGAGTTACTTTTCAGGAGGGGAACAATATCAGCAAGTTTGACTCCGTCCATTGAACCTTGAGATAAGGATGCATTAACAATCTGTAGAAGTAATGGTAGCAGAATGCTGATGTTCTCTTTAAGCAGTGTAGTAGGTAAGATGTCAGAAGGTGAACATTTGATACCAAACTCGTCAATGATTTCCTTTAGCTCATCTAATGTGACAGGTTCAAAGGTAGACCAGTGGTAGGATTCGGGAGCTTCAGCAGAAGAGTCTGATGGAAGAGTAAACCGATCATGATCCATATCTTTCCTAATGTTATCAATCTTAGATGTAAAGTAGGCGTTAAAGTCTGCTGCTAGCTTTGGAAGATCATCTGTGTAATCTGGCAGAGGATTAGATTGTTTACGGTCTAAATTTCTATTGACCAGCTGCCACAAAGTTCTTGGGTTGCCTTTAGAGTTTTCTACCATATTCTTAAAGTACTCCTTCTTCTTCAGATCAGCCATTTTAGAACATTCTGAGCTGATGTCTCTAAACATGATTTTATCTTCAAGCGTTGCTGTTGGTTTACGAGTTTTTGCCTCGGCTTTTCTTCTCAGCTTTCTGTAGTCCCTGTATTCATTATCAAACCAAGGTGCAGAATCAATAACAGATACCTTCTTGGAGACTATTGGAGCATGCTCATCTAGGAGTTCAGCACACAAGTCGTTCAAGTTGGCAACAGATGCACTCATATCAGTAGTTCCAATTTTCCCAAGATCAATCAAGTTTACTATATCGAAGAGATCACTGGTAAATTGGTCATCATCCACAGTCTTCAAATTTCTGTAAGTGATATCTTTAAAATATTTCTTTTCGAATTCCAAAGAGAAGTCACAATAGACTGGAAAATGATCTGATCCATGCCTATTCACACTATCAACCAAAACCTTGCATTGAAGCTGATTCTTGATAGAGAAGCAGAAGATTTGGTCTAGTGATCCACCAGCAACATGGGTTGGTTCATTAACATGATGATTAAATCCGTAAGACAGAAATAAGTCAAGCGTCTTCCTAACAAGCTTGTCATTCTTATTCTCAAAATGAATGTTCAAGTCCCCAGCAATGACGAGACAATCACACTTCATGGTGATGGCTGACAGAAGTAAATCAAGTTCCTGATGAAAGATAGAGGAGAGATAACCAGGTCGATACAAAGAGACAAACATGACCTTAGTGCCTGTTGCTGTTTTGATTGATGCAGCTGTGTACTCAAATGTAGAGAAAGTAGCAGAGCATTGGAACTGAGACATTGAGTATTCTCCCCTAAACAACAAAGCAGTTCCACCACCTTTTTTGTCTTTCCTGAAATTATGTATGATTCTGTAACCGTAAGACTTAATAATTGCAGTGGTGGGGCAGTTAACATCTGTTAGCCCAAGTTTCACAGAATGCAGCAATATCAATGCTTTTGTCTGATAAGTTGCACATAATATCGTTTACTTTGTTAACAAGTGACCATGGATTGAAAAGGAAGAATTTCAGACAGCTCAGTGATTTCTGTCCGTGTTGTGGCTTTGGTAAAAAGGGGTGGTCTTTTAACTTTCTCCTGCAAATCTTTGAATATGGGGCACAAAACAGGATCATAGGCTGCATGTAGAAGCTCATTGCCATGCTTACCAGCTTTCTTGCAGTTTGAACAACACAATGGAGCGGAGCGATCACATGTCCGTGTTTCATGTGCTCCTGCACAAAAGCCACAGACATGTTCACTTTTGCAATGACCTTGGTGACTTTTGCTATGGTGACCAAATGATTGACAGTTAAAACATCTGAAAGAAGCTATCATAGACTTTGCAAACTCTCTGAGTTCCAATAAAGAGCTTATCACCTTGTTTGGCAATTGCAGATCGTACAAGATTACTGACACGAACAATAGCTTTGAAGGAGTTCTGGTTATTCTTTAGGGGTACTATAGCTACTACATCAATTTTCTTGTCTTCTATACTGGTACCTGGATCATTGATGAGCAGATCTATTCCATGGTTTGACTAACTATCATTTCCTTTATTTCCTCCTTCAAGTAATCACGCTCAAGACCAACAACTGTTATTCTTGGTAACTTTGTGGCTACGGTTGATGTACTATGTTGGGGGGAAGCTTTGCTAAGCTTCTCACGCAATGTTTCTGCCTCAGACCTAGAGTTAAGAATAACGGCAGTATCATTAGATTTGAGCTTCATTGTGTTAACAATACTAATCTATTCTTGATGCAGCTTTCTTCCAACATACTATTATCAATTGGTTTGCCACTCTGATCATTCTTAATTACAATCATGCTGCGAAGTTTCTCAGTCCTCTGAGAATCATCCCATGGGTTGCAGGGAGTCATTGGAGGTTTTGCTAGAGCATTGTTTTGCTTACTTGGCAAGATTTCCTTAAGCATCTCTTTTACACCGGACAGTTCTTCAGCAAAATTCTGCTTTAACTCCTCAATCTTTCTGTCAACGTAAACATTAGCAGCTCCCCCTGTGCTTTGCTCTGTCATCTCCTCTTTAACTGTAATACAATGGTTACAAAAGAACAAGAATCTGCCAAATCTTTTCTCATAGGACTTGGTGTTAGAAACAGCTGGTCCCAAATGGGAAGTGAAGCTAGATGGGGCACTAACACAATAGGAATCATCTGTGCAGCCTACCGCATGGAAATTGTTTTTACAGTCATAACACTGAACTCTGTAGTCAGGATTAACTCCCTCCTGACAGTGGTTACAACAATCATTTTGTATGATGTTGGGAGCAGCTATGTAGGTCCTTGTACCCTCTGTGTTCTGGGGAGAGAAATCAGTTATAGATGATTTAGGAGAATCAGGCATAGCTAAGTTTAGTAGGTCAGGGGTTGCTGTGTAAGGATTGTAAACTTGTAAGACAGTCGAGACTCCAACAGAAAACAATAAAGACAACCCCACCGGAAGAGTTCTGACTTATGGGTCAGATACCCTTTGATAGTTTTGGTTTGAAGGGGAAGAGGGCTATCAAGGATAGAACACTCCTCTAGTAACTGTGTATCGCTTGTGTGTGTATCGCTTTTCAACTTATTGCCACGACATACTTTCAACACGTGCCATACCTCAAATTATTTGTTATATAGTAGTGTTGAAAGTATTAAAACATATAATTTGACAGATGGAGTTGTCGTCTAAGATGGAGTGGTAACCATTTCATGTCTCTATAAACATTAAGGCTGCTCTCTGTTTTTGGAACGTTGAGAGCTATTTTGGCTACTTTTTAGATGTAATTCAAGGAGTCTCATCCTATGAAATAAACAATAGTTTCGACTATTTCTACACTCTAGCTATGTGACAACTGAAACAAATTTTATGGTGCTGGAGTTTTTGTCTGGTGGAAAGGCCCCCTGCGTTATATGACCTATTTCTAGAAGTATAGAACTTTAAACATCTCCTTTATTCGTTCCCATTGTTATCATTGCCAATCTATTATTGTTCTATACTTCTTTGTGTATAACTGTAAATAACATTACTAACGTAATTCCAAAGTGGGCATCTATGTAATCTTAATTGTTACCTTCATGCCCACAGTTCACTGTTAAATCATATCTTATTTTATCACTCATTATGTTTTACAAACTATATCCTTATGTCCCTAGAAGGGTGTTCTGCTAACAGTTTTCGACTGACTTGAATGTCCTGCACAGCAGATTGAAGCTTCTTAAATTATTTTTTATTCTTATTGTATTGCTGTGTAAATTTGATTCTAATTCTAATTCTAATAAATAGTACAGTAAAATATCTCAATATATCGATCCAAATAACTTAAGCGGGAGTGATGAGAACCAGGAACTTGCCCCTTTCTCTGATGTAAGATTTAACTGCAATTTTTTGTGTTTCATCCAGTTCTTTTGTAACCTCTTCCTTTTTTCTCTGAGATCTATACTTCTCTGTACATAAATGTACATATTTAAATCTCTAGCATGTGTACCATACTCATGAACTTACAACTTATTACATACTATTATGTATTAGCATGTGTACCATATTCATTAACTTACAACTTATAACAAACTATTAACGATATGTTTTTGTTTTTTTTTGTTTTTTTTTGTTTAAATATGCAACCTACTAAAACCAATGGGCCCTCCCCGGGGTCATTACTCTCGCATTTGCGAGAGTCGTCCTCAAAGGTGTGTGAAAGTTATCAAACGAATTTAATACCTATTTTTTGTCATTTTTTAGACCTCTTAATCAAGGTCAATCTCTCCCAACTAATTTAGGCTTCGGTAGGTAAGTATGATAGGAAAGTTCTGAAAAATTGTCAGCATGATTCATGTTCATGAACCAATTAAGATATGACATAATAATACGACAAAAATCAGCGAATTTCGTCAAATTACGCGACTTTTACGCCTAACTTTGCACCATCAAATATGGCACCTAAGCGAAACTCACCTGGATCATTTCAAAAAGGTATGTAGACACAATTTGGTGCTGTGAAAATTCTCACAGTCCTCTAGAAAACAATAGTACAACAATATTTTGAAAAATTCCGAGCAGGTTATTTTATACGTGCACCCCTACCTAAAACCAGCTGAACCCAAAAATTTTATTAACACCACTAGTGTATGGTGGACGAGGAGGGCCATCATTTTTTAAATAATAAACAATAATATAACGGAAATGGCCCTCTACCGGCCATGGCCGAGCAGGGCCGTGTTTTCCGTTTCAAATTGTTTTTGCCCTGCTCGGCCATGGCCGAGGAGGGCCATTTCCGTTTCATATTATTGATTGTTTTGGCCCTGCTTGGCCATGGCCGAGAACTGCCATTTCCTTACCTGGGGACCAGGTCTATTTTTGATATTATGTTCATAGTTAGATTGATGTTCATACACTTTGCCTGGGCGTTATTGAACCCTCTCTTAAACGTGCAAGTAGGCGCGTTAATGCAATTTTACGGCAATCAGAGAATCTAAGATTTGTACAATCTAACTGAGCGCGCGGGGGAGCGTTTGGTAGGGGGTTTGGTAGGCCTGTATTACGGTGCGCATGCTTCGGTGTTAGAGCGCAGATGTGGTGAGAGGGATGGCTGTGCGCAATGGTGAGTCGGGTTGGCTGCGCGGGGGTTGGAGTGGAATTGTAGGGCGTTGGCGTGGAGAGTTCGTTTTGCTCTCTGCACTTGGTGAGATGGCTGGTCGTACGGTGCGCGGGGGGCTGTGATAAAATCCATATGGAGCACAGTCACGCACTTGTTTCAGGGCGATAAAGGTGCGTAATCACTCAGCCAGAATAGAGGCTTATTCGGCGGAAATGAACCAGGAGCCTGACGCCGCCCCAGTAACCATTTCCGTCATTTTGTTTTGGCCCTGCGCTCGGCTATGGCCGAGGAGGGCTATTTTTTTCATATTGTTTTTGCCCTGCTCGGCCATGGCTCCTAAAAGGGCTCCCGACAGTTGAAACCATTTCAATCGATGTATTTTTGGAGGCCGAATCTGAATCACCCCCACGACAATAGGGTAAAAAAATGCCTCCCTTGACGAGATATTGGCGAAAAACTTTCTCGATCACGTGATATGACCGTAAAAGGAAGTTAGTCTAATTTCTCGTTAGGGTTAGGGTTTCAGCATTGCTGTATCTATAGCCGTCTCGCTTACAGTAGCGCGCGTTATGAAACAACACGCACGTCATCACGCAGTAATAGACTCAGGCTAGGTTAAAGTTCACAGCATATGCTTTGTAACAGGTGATACTCGTTAAAATATATTTTTTCTAACTTGACGAGTTCCAATTCGGCGCGCGTCCTGGTAGGTTATAAACATACAACATATCAATCATAAATTTCTATCAGCGCGGTGCTAGTCACTTATTATATGACGGCGCCGAGCCTAAACTAATGAATTCAAAAATATATAAAAATTCCAGAGCAGAAGTAAAAGTTATTTTTAAAATATTTCATTAACTGACTTGTATTCTAGATGTTTAAATTTCATAAATCGATAGTCCATAATGCCTTGTTTCACGTTGTAGCCCTGCCGTGCACGAGTGCAATGACAGGGGGTCACGACGTGATACAAATAATTGAACTCAATATGACATTAGTTTATTTAAAGTCAAATATAGAATTGCTTGAAGTATGGGACAGGTTTGACAGAATACAGCGATAGGAAGACGGAGGCACGGGAGGAAAATTGTGCACCACACGGACAAAATACTGCAGCCGAGTTGACAGTTGACGAGAACATGATTGAAATTGAGCGTGTTATGCATCTTTTATACCTATTTTAGAAGAGATTTTTATAGAATGTTAGAAGACGTGCAGTAGGGTCAGTTTCAGACGAATTAAGCATAAATGACATCATCACCATGTCTGAAGTTTAAAAATTATTCAGACAATATACACATAATATAACAATTACCCTATATAAAAATTCAATATAAATTCAATAGAAAACTAACTTCGGGATAAAAGATGCTGCAAGAAAATGTGTATGTGGAAGTGACAACTCAATAAACCACTCATTAATATGCAAAAGGGGTGGATATGTATCTCTTCGCCACAACTCATTGAGGGATGTGATAGCAGAGCTATTAGAAACTGCTGGCTGTAAAGATGTTACCACTGAACCTCTCCTCATTCCTGTCAACGGGAGAGAACTTCCTGCAGGGGCCAACAAAGCAGATGGAGCTAGATTAGATGTTAGTGCTTAGGAGTGTATGGAACCCATTGGAAAGGGCATTTTTAGAATGTAAGAGTATTTCATGCTCAAGCTCCTTCCAATAAGGCTCTTGGATCTCCAACCACTATGTACAATAGCCACGAGAGACAGAAAAAGAATTTATACAATAAAAGGATTGTAGAAGTGGAACATGGGACATTTACATAGTCCTATCAACCACTGGGGGTATGGGAAGGGAAGCTAATCAGTTCTTCAAGAAATTAGCGGATAAACTATCTAGGAAATCAGGCCAACGATATAGTGAGGCAATGACATTTATTAGGAAGAGAGTAAGATTTGACCTATTGAGAACAACAGTCATAGCTCTTAGAGGGAGAGAGAGGGTTAAAAAGTAGTAGTGCAGTAAAAATAGCAGAATTAGATATAAATTTGGAGCCAGTTCTTTAAACTGGCTTACTTATACTTGAGTTTTAATACTTTCAACACTACTATATAACAAATAATTCGAGGATGTACCATGGAAGTCTAGAGTACCCCGCAACAAGAAATGCAGCTGGTAAACGACTTGGTAACGGGGTGCATGGAGCTCTGGGGGCCAGTGGCATCAGAAGACTGGCTATCAGCCTTGAAAATAAGATGAGTTCTTTTGATTCATGTCACATCTGCACTGCATCTCCATCACAATTGACACAAACACTCTCTTCACTTCACTACCCTACACCTAACCTAGCCCTAGCCCTACCCCTCCCTCCTTTTACCTGTTGCGGGTACTCTGGACTGCATGGACATCCTTGAATAGAGGTATTTATATAGTAGTGTTGTGGTATTATACTGTGTACATGTATATATATTCTAATCCTATATATCAATATATTCTATATCTATATATACTGTATCTTTTATATATACAAACTTTTCCTTACCCCCGCCCCCCCTTCCTCTATAAATTGTACTCAAATCCCACACCCAACCTGCTATTGACTTACTAAATAACCTCTTATATCTCTACATTGGGCATAGCAGTCCACCCCCGCTCCCTTCCCTCCCTCCTTATTCCACCAAGCACCCAACATCTCTCCAAATCACATCATAAATTTCATGTAATTAGACCTTGTGTTCCTTTTTTATTATTATTTTGGATAATGATTTTGTTTTAACCTTTACCTCTCTACCTGATATCACTCACCCCTGTCAAAACTGTGTTACTCTCATTATCTTATTTTCAGGCTGTTGGTTGGTTTGATGGTGCCCTGGCCCCCCATCTCATCTTGTGATCCCTACCATCTATTCTCATGCAAGACAGAACTCTTACTGAAGATAATTCTCGATCAACGAGATCGAGAAACAACTCCTCCCTCCCCCTGGATGGAAATGTTATTGACTTTACGAAACCTATCACCATCACGACGCGACGACGCCCGGATGCTATGGTGCTTTAGCAATCCTGACTTCTGGTTGTAGAATTCAGTCTCTTTTCAGGACGTGTTTGCAAGCCAACTGTGTGACCAATTTTCCCTCTGAAATCGAAATACTGGCACCCCTTTTAAACAGTACAACACAATCCATAGGCAGTCTCAGGCACCACTTCCCAAGACTCTCTGTCATGGTTTGGACCCGTAGACTATGCGTTCTCAGGACTCGTAATGAAAGCTAAATTCTGTCTCCCAATGTCCTCGCCTTATTTGCAGCATATCAGAACATGGCCGAAAACCTCTTCACAACCCAACAACATTGATTGCTCCTTGACTGCGTGTTGATCAACAGTATAGAACTGGACGTGATTCCTGTGGTGAGTCGTGACCAATGAGCCAGAGGTCGACCTCTCAAAAACTGTCGTACTCTGTCCTTGGCCAACAAGCGCGCATTGCTCATCAGAGAGAGGCTAAGGACCATGGAGGAAATGCCATCACAGTCAAATGACCAGGGTTCAGTTCTCGTATTGCAAGGTACTGATTTCCAAAAGAAGTTATACACATACCAAATACCCAAAGATATGTGATCACTAATTCACTCGGACCTCTGTTGACTTCAGGTCCTGCAGCTCACTTTCCTAGAAACCGAAGAGGTGCCCTTTCTACACCCTGAAAGAGATATCTATCACTCCTCTACTTCCCCCAAGACCCCTGGAGTCTCAGGCTCCCCATCGCATACTCTGCACAACGACGTAGATCCTCCTTGTCTCTGCTAGCTTCTCACAAGTTGGACACCAGCTCAGTTGGGGTCTCCAGTGTCATTTGTTCTCCCTTCGCACCATAACGCATGCAACGCAAAACATCAGTCTGAATGATTGTGATACATTACACTCTCAGCCATAGAAGCCATGCTTGAACGCCATTGATCTTAATTGAAAGACATAAGCCGTGAAAGCGAACTTTTTTTCTCGCCATGGCAGGCACACTCTGGGGAACCCCTTGGATTTGTAAGAAAAGAGCTGAAGAAAGTTGACTGAAGATTGCATGTCCAGACAAAACGCACCTTCTGAGCAATCGCTTCTTGCTGACCGCCATCAGTGTCTCAGATGAGCCCGAATGCCGGTTACCCATTTCCGCGTCACTCTGGCCACTATAGCTTTTTGGAATACCTCTGTGTTAGTGATCTACAATCCAAAATAAGGCTTACATCATCGCACCCTCCAAAAACTACTTGTCTTTTGTTCTGACAGTAATTCAATCAAAAAGGTCGGCCAGCCCCCCTATACCTGTCTAAGGAAACTAACACTATGGACAAGAGACTTGAAAAGTTAGAGGATATAATGAGCAGCATAAAACGAAAAAACAGAACATGAAACTGCCACCTCCCTTAAAGCCTTCGAAGCAGATGTCACTGCAATTAAGAACAAAGTAGATGACTCTAAGGCCTGCCTACAGTCTCTCTCCAGCTAATGACCGCACCCACCCCCATCCAGAAAAAAGCCCATTGCCTCATCCTCAAAACCAGAACCACACAACCCACAGCCCTAGTAGACAAACGCGAAAACCAAAAAGTGTTCTACTACTACTTGACTCCCAGATGAACAACTTTCTACCTGAGTCATTTTCCTCTGGGTTCAAGGTGGAAAAATGAAAGTAGGCTCTTATACTGACATGATAAAAGACCACTGTATGAGAGATGTCATTAAACAGCCAGAGGTCGACTGTTACATTCTCCAGCTTGGAGTCAACGACTACAGATACAGAACCTGCTCTGTTAATAAAGCGATTGAGGATGCAAAATCAGTCATCGATAAACTCCTCTCGAGCTCCAGTGCAAAGGTTGTCATCTCCCTACCCACCCCAACACCCCTGGATTAATCAGTGAACTTACCAACCAATTTGTCTCAGAAATAACCCAATTTGTCTCAGCTAAAAGAGGGTTAAGTGGGTCTTTTACCGGCCGCCTTATACAGTAGACAATACTGGAACTTTTACCATGCCATCTCTTGCTGCTGACGTCATCAAGACTCTCCTATCCCGTTGATGGAAGGACCAGCTTCATTGTCTCAGAGTATGGGTTTTGAAAAAACTTTGTTGTTGTATATTAAAACTTGGCCCTATTCCGTGCCTTTGGTTATGAGATCCCATAGAAAGCAGCCCCCTACAGAGCGTGTAGATTAACCTTAATAGAATCAAGGAATAAAAATGTATCACTCGAGATTCAAGTCGCTTGTGATGTCCGGATCATATCCAGGAACAGTCATCAGGAGAGGGGTTCGGGAAGACAAATTTGAATAATAGAGTATTGTTTTGTCATATCCGTCTTGATACAAGCAACATGCTTGTCTCTCATAGAGAAATACTAGATGAGAGATGAAACATAGTTAAGATTGATAGGATACCTCTCTTGTTAATAGCAGAACCGCAAAAATTCAACGTCAGGAGGGGTCTGATTCTTGTGAAAATGACCTAAGAGAAAGGTGTTTCTAGTGTGCTTTGTAATGAATCTGATGAATTATTGTGTGTTTAAATGGCCACAGAACTTTTTTCAAACCTTGATTTTGACCTATTTTTGGTATGTTAATATATTAGCCCTGCTATCGTCATATTTACGATTAAACTAATCAAATCACCACCAAAATACAATCATTATAAAACTCCAATAAACATTTTCATAACTTATATATTCTAATACCATCCTACATTACCACTCAAACAAAACATTACATCATCAACATTCAAAACTACCTTTTCAATATATCAACTCTCCCCTCCCCAATATTAAACACACACATCACAATACCAAAATTCCATAAAACTCCACGACTTATCTCGCGCATATCCCATGAAACCTATTATAACTTTTTCACTTCCCAATATTATACCACTCATATGCAGATAGTATCCATATATTATTACAAAAATACCACCACAATTTACTCACTATAACATACCAACCTGCCCCTCTAAACCAACAACATAACCAATACAACTACAATCCACCTACAAAATCCCAATATTTCCAAACCTTACTCCAAAACCAGTTAAATATTACAACTATTTCCCTTCACCACCTCCTACTCACCAACACAATAACCCCCTCTCAACTATCCATAATAACACTCTCACTACTCCTCTGTACCTTACAATATCCCCTTATCTAATATCATCTTATTGTTAAATTCTACTTATTGAGTATAAATTTCTCAATTCTCACTATATAAAAAAATTTTCGCTTTATTGTTGATCAATTCCTAAAAATAATTTTTCTATGATCATTCCAATAGTACAATATTACAACTAGAACACATATAATACCTGAGATATCCAAAGCTTTTATAGATTTAGCGTTTCCTAAGGTTAATTAAATTTAATTCACTTATCCGTATCTTCTTAAATTTTTCCATTCAATCTATATTGAATTCTAATTGAATCACTGTTCATACTATTTATAATTAAATTCATATTATCTTCTCATTCGTCGCTCAATGAAATTTGTATATTAATATACTTCAAAAGTATTATCAAATTTTATTTATATCGATTGATCTATCATCTATAGAAAATCTTTTTTATTATTCAATTAGTAAATTATGTCTTCTCAATTATCTCAATTCTAGATATCGTATTTTATTATATTCTCGATCATTTTTTTCTCTCTCTTTTATCTCGATGTGTTCTTACTTGCTTCTAACTATCTTATGATATAAATCTACTTACGACTCGCGAATTTATTTTTAAATTAAGCTCTAAATACATCAAGTCATCCTTATTAACACAACAAATTCTCCTTAAATCAAAATTTCTCTTCACGTCATCACACTTATCTAAATTACTTCTAAACTCTAAATGTATCTCACTCAACTACACTAACTTATTCACTCATTTTTCATCCTCCACTTCCTATCATCACCCTAATCAAAAAATCAATCCCCAAAATTATTATATCTTCTAGATATTACTTAAATTAACTTATCCCTTTATATATAATATATCTAGTTAAATCAAATAATTTTATATCCTCTTACAATATATTAGAGCTATATGCGCCGCCGATTATAGCTTCCTCTAAAATCTTTTTTTTATTGTCTTTTAATTTTAAGAGATCATATATAAAATTCTTATATTTTACGACTTCTCTTTTACTCAATTATCCCCCCTATAAATATTAGTTCTTTATCTTATCTTTATATTTAATCTACTATTTTCTTCTCTCAATCATCTTAAGCGCAATTAAAGATTTACTTCAATTTAAAGAAATCATTTCGTATAACTATATACCTCATAGCTTATAAATTATAATTCAAATAACTCAACAAAATAAATGAATAACTCTAACATTATCGCATAATAATCTCTATTGAAATAGGTGAAATCCTAATATCTCCACTGCTTATACTTATAAATTCTTTTTTCTTAATTACGCTGACATTAATATATATCCGATAATTCTCCTTCTAATACTCAGAAAAAGATCAAATATATTATTCAAAAATACTTTATACTATATTAATATATTATAATCTCTCTAAATTTATATTCTAATAGTATTCATCAACATTATACTTTTTCATATTAATGAGATAGCCTTAACCAAATTCACATTTAATTTAAATATAATCCTCTAAAATACATCCAATACACCTCACACTAAAAATATACTATCAAAAATTATTTTCACATCAACATGTGACATACTCACTTCTAAAATACAGAGATCACCAACCAACAAACAAATTCAAATCTTCCCACTCTCCAAATACAAATAAAATTACCCACTAAAAACTCAACAAATACTCTCCTCCAATCACCCTTTTATTACAAAACTATCTACACACACGATGATCTACTATAAAAAAATACCTAACATTAATATCACCCCCATATTTAACTCACCATTAATTCGTCTCATACACAACCAGAACTCGCCCTTATATCTCTAATTAAAACATTATTACTAACTCAACTCATATTAATCTAATAATCGACATTAATTAATTCTTCATTTTATTTCTTATAATAGATATGAAATGTCTTCTCTTTCTTTACGAGTTATTATCTGAAAAACAAACATTACACTACTCCCACAAACTAGAAACAACTCTATACACTAGAAAACATACTTAAAAAAATAACAAACAACAATACGAACAACTAGATCTATTTTATCTCTAACTCACACTACCACACACTAGACTCTAGCGCTCTCTTTCTTATAGAGTGTGGACACCCCACTCTCTATAGTTGCTACGAGATTGTGTGTAGATATGAGATACCGCCTCATCACAATATATAGTACTATCTAATCTATTGAGAAATATTTTTTGTGTAGTGTTGTCCATAGTTTTAAATCTTTTTACGTGTGTAGTTTTTTGATGATAGAAGTGTGTACCGTATTTCCTCGTTGTGTATGTCACCACTGAAATGTATATTCTTTTTAGAATTAAGGTTGGTAATAGTGATTCTAGTTTAGTCGCAAAATTGATAGGAGAGAGATGGAGAGTGTGGAGGATGAAACGCGCTTGATTATAGTAGATATATATATAGTAATATTTAATTTTTAATTATATTATAGTAGTTTTCAAGAGGATTGTGGAGTGATATGTTAACTGTCTAGATAGAGAGATTGATTATCTATTACTTCGAGTGTCTTCTTTATAATTTTATAATGTATTGTGGGTCTCACTCTCTCGCACTCTCGCGCGCATGCTCGTAATGTGTGTGTGTGTGTGTCTGTGTGTGTAAGTCTGTAGTGCTTATGTGTGTGTGTAGTTATATCTTAGTTGGATGAGCTATCATCTTATTTAGATATAGTCATGGATGTGTGTGTGTGAGAGAGGCGTGTATGTAGGTTTGTTCGATGCGTGTTAGTTAACTAGTTTGGTAATGAGGGATTGATTGTGAAGGGATTTTTTTTTTTGCGTGTATTATGAGTGGTGAGATGTACAAATCGAGTATCTGATGAAGTGGACGCTGTGGATGTCTTAGCTATTTATTAAGACCAAGAAAAATCACTCGCATCCCTCGCGCAATGCTATTGTAGTTTGACCTACGCACCCACTTCCACTCACACAGCCTCTCCGTGTCTCTCTCTCACTCGCCACTCTCGCCCTAGTATATATAGTGTCTATACATAGAGTAGCTTTTACGGTGGATGCGCTGATCTTGAGAGGTTGGTGTGGTGGAGATGGAGGAGTGTATGAATTGGGTGTGGGCGCCTGGTGGAGGGAGGGCGGGTGGTGTGCGCGATCGCGTCGCTCGGTTGGGGGACGATGGTTGGATGGTCATCAAAGGCAATATCGTTCCAAGATGCCCTCTCTCAACGTTCCTAACATTCTATTTGACTCTCTAATAAAACCGATAACTGCTCTATGGCTGCCAATCTTATGTCCTCGACTCATAGGTTGAGGAGTCTGTGACGATACCCATCAATTCTGTGTGTTAGGGGCTTACTCGCCAACCCCCCCAGCATATACGGTACGCCACTCTCCACCTCACTCCAGACCCCACCTAGATAGAGTGTGAACAGCTCTCCTCACTACTCCTAACGCCTCGTCTTCCACAGTGTATTGGGATAGAGATTTGGGCTCGGCTCCCACTTCCCCAAAGCTCAACTGTGTGTGTGTCAGGTGCTGGGGCGAAAGTGGGCGCCATCCCCTCTTCTTTGAAAGCTTGCAAAAACTTGCAATAGATTTCTATTAGGTCTGCCATGAAAGCACTGAAAATGAACCTTCTCTCCGCTGCATTTCACGAGCGAGATTATGCTGGGCCTTCCTTGGCGGATACACATCATCTCTAATATTCTCACCAAATATTAACCGTCCCCCACTCATCCTCTTCAAAAATCAGGCTCTCTAACCAAATCCAGTCACAACATGAAGGGAAGAATTTGGTAGTTACCTGGAAATCCGCCAAGGCATTCACCTAAATTAGAATGCTACAATCAAATTAAAAACATGATGTTTGAACCAGAAATAACAATATTAGGAGTGGTTAAGATCCCCGATGCTCGGAAAAGCTTAGAACAAGGTTGGTTTCGTATTAGCCTGCAACAATCTTTACATTGAGGGGGCAGGTACGAACCCCTAGTACAAGAGTACATCGATGGTGCATTATTGCTTTTTCAAGCAAGGCGGCTTAAGCCTATTGAGGTCGAAGAAATTCATGATGTTCTAACTGATGTTTAATCTAACTCCTCCAGTTAGAGAAAAATTTAACTTCCATCCCATAAAATATTACTGACCAGGCCGGTTTGCTATCGATAACAACTCTAGACCCTACAAAATTTACTGCACAGCAAGAGAATCATTCAATTCTCTCTGTGAACAGCAAAATTTTACAGTCCTACTATAAGAGCCAGTTTCACTCAAAAATGGCCAATGCATATGCTATAGGAACCCTAAAAAATCAGCTATTATAAAACATTTCTATGTTATCCAAAAAATTTGTAAATAACTAGAATTGTGTAACTTAAATTATTTCAGAATTATAACTATTGTGAATTCAATAAATAATTATCACTTTTGAAAAAAAAAAAATACTACTTAAAGGGTGTTTATAAATTTTATTTAGTTTTCTATTGAATTTATATTGAATTTTTATATAGGGTAATTGTTATATTATGTGTATATTGTTTAAATAATTTTTCTCTGTGAAAAAAAAAAAAAATAGAAAACTAAATAAAATTTATAAACACCCTTTAAGTAGTATAAGTAAGCCAGTTTAAAGAACTGGCTCCAAATTTATATCTAATTCTGCTATTTTTACTGCACTACTACTTTTCAACCCTCTCTCTCCTCTAAGAGCTATGACTGTTGTTCTCAATAGGTCAAATCTTACTCTCTTCCTAATAGATGTCATTGCCTCACTATATCGTTGGCCTGATTTCCTAGATAGTTTATCCGCTAATTTCTTGAAGAACTGATTAGCTTCCCTTCCCATACCCCCAGTGGTTGATAGGACTATCGGTGTAAATGTCCCATGTTCCACTTCTACAATCCTTTTATTGTATAAATTCTTTTTCTGTCTCTCGTGGCTATTGTACATAGTGGTTGGAGATCCAAGAGCCTTATTGGAAGGAGCTTCAGCATGAAATAATCTTACATCTAAAAATGCCCTTTCCAATGGGTTCCATACACTCCTAGCACTAACATCTAATCTAGCTCCATCTGCTTTGTTGGCCCCTGCAGGAAGTTCTCTCCCGTTGACAGGAATGAGTAGAGGTTCAGTGGTAACATCTTTACAGCCAGCAGTTTCTAAGAGCTCTGCTAACACATCTCTCAATGAATTGTGGTGAAGAGATACCCATTGTGGCGAAGAGATACCCACCCCTTTTGCATATTAATGAGTGTTTTATTGAGTTGTCACTTCCACATACACATTTTCTTGCAGCATCTTTCTATGTCTGAAGTGGGTTGTAAATGGGCCATTGTTAGCCCCAAGCGTTTTGGTCCCTCATTCCTGCATTGCCTACTGTAAAGTAGAAATTTTTCTAAGACAATAGAGAAACTGACCTTGTCTCACTAAATTCAACCACTTGCCATAACAAAAATACTGACAACCAAATAAAGTTTTAAAAATAATTACATACAATCACCAAAGAATATTTCCTCAAGTTTATATCTAGTTAACTAATTCGTGGTTTAAGCTCTTATTTTATTTATGATTAAAGGAATGTAAAATAAAACGTATTGTTTCATTGAAAACTAATTGTTTCATTGAATTATAAAATCTTGATTAAGTTCGGATGTAACTAATGGTATCTCATCATAGGGAATAAAACAATAGTTTTGACTATTCTACAACTCCAGCTCTGTGACAACAATAAGGTGTTTCGGAGTCTTTGCTAAGATAGCAGGGTCCCCTGTGTTTTCATGCATTTCATGACCAAACCAAGTAATTCACAAACTTTTTTATTTAAAACTTTATTAAAAGAACCGTATAGAACTGTATGCTCTCCTATTTTTAACATTACCATGACCAACCTGTTGTCATTTTATTCTAAAATGGTTAGATATACTTCTCCAAAAGTTTTTTCCCCGTATAAAAAAATTTTAGATAATTCTGTCAGAATATGTCAAGTTGGTATATCTATGTAATTTTCGTAATAATTTTAATTGTTACCTTATGCCCACAGTTCAATGTTTTAAACCACCATACTTTTACTCTTCAAACTTCTTATTGTACTATATGTTTTGATTGTTAGTTCCTAAGAGGGCCACATCTATTAACAAGTTTTTGGCTGATTTGAATGTCCTGACAGTGATCGAAGCGTTTTTAATATTTACTATTTTTATTGTTTTGCTGGTGTTATTTTGATTAAATTATAATTATAATTTAATTTATGATTTGGGGGCTTGCAAACTGGATGATGATAAAGCATTCCGAACTCTCTCTGAAGATAGAGCACTCCCCGTCTAGTCTCTACTTGTCCTAATTTTTAATGTTATCAGTTTATATTTTTTATCTCATCCTTTAATCTCGGCAACGCGCGTATTAGCTCCATTGATTCCCATGGCGCAGACCGAGCACCAAAGGGGATCCTGCGAACGGCACGGTTTGTCCTTGTCCTGGGACCCTCAGCAAGCATGCTGGAGCCTGAAACTCTACCTTGTCGCGCCGAATCCTGCGCATTCCAGACTGGTCTCTCCCACACTGTGTGTCGACATCTTTAGCTCTCGCTTTGGTCGGGGTCGCATAGACCGGGAGGTATTTATGTCAGAGTAGTGATCATCTTGCGGGGGTGTTCGAAAGAAGGCATTTTAGTTGGGGTTGTGTGTGAAGAACAGAAAAGTTCTTGTACGTTGTTTAGGATTAGGTGGGTATTGGCAAAGAGGTAGCATGTAAATAATATTGCGATGAATATTGCTCGTTGGTTGTGGCTGTTAGAATGCTGTGGAGTGTTTTGGCTGTTGTGTGGTATTTGAAATGATGTATGTGGTCCTTCCTTATCTCGCTTCTATGGTGTGAAGCGCGAAACTGTATCACAAGATTAGTTAGGTTGGAGTCAGTTTATACCCTTGATGACTTTGCTGTTATGAGTATAGATTTTCTCTAAGTTCGGAGGAGGATGCTGTGAGATGGGCGTGGAAGTGCTAAAAGAATGGAATGGATCAAGGATTTTCTGTGCTCTGTGGACTGGGGTGACCTTGATTGTCTGACATTGATACTACCCCCTGGTACATCTGATGAACACTTAGAATTGTATCCTTCCTTTTTTTGTAAGCAAAGCAAGGTTAATGGTGCTGTTTTAGTGACAAACACTAAGGAAAGTATCTTACTAGTGAGGTCAGAAATTGAGATCAGTTTTGTGGGAAAAGCAGAGAATCCCCATGAATGGCCTTGTTGAAAAACAGTGTCCTCATATACATGGCTCAAAAGTGCCAGGAACTAATTCTCAATATTTCCTGATACTTTGGGGGAGGTACTGCACGTGCTGCTTCCGGAGAATATCCTTACTTGTATCATTGGCCTCTTGATCCATTTGTTGGCCGTTCAGGGGCTAATGGTTATTGTCAGTTCTTAGCGAAGCTCCAGCTGCAAAAATTTTCTGCCGGATTTAGATCAGATTGTAGAACAAATTATTTGAATTTTGCATACCTTAAGTGATCACTCTTTGGGTTGTCCACTTGTACGTAACCATGTGGATGAGATGGGGTTTATTGTCGCTACTGTTAATTTTAACACAATAGATTTTTGTAACCCACATCCAGGAAAGTTAAAATTTTCCTACGCAGATCATTTTTCTGGTTTTCTGGTGGGCCCGCGCTTCGCTCGCACAATTTTTCCACTTTTGCAATGCAGGGTGAGTGAGCAAGACAGCTTAAGAATTTGTGAGCTTTTTAGGCCCCAGTAAATATTTTTTGCGTTTTTGCTTGGCGAAATTGAAATCTACATTAACAAAATTTATGATGTCCGTCAAATAATAGTGTATTTCAATATGACTTTCTCATAAGACGAGAATCTCCAGACAGAGTAAAACATTGGCCTAGAACTGGTCGGACGCTATCTTTTGTCTGTAGTGTTATCAGAGACAATTGGTATATCTTGCCCTTGCAGAGTAAAGGTACAACCATATACTGAGAAATGTGAGGTGCATACAACTTAAACTTGCGTACAGACAGAATGGATGATCGTATGTTTGCCGCAGGCAAAAATATTCTGTGCTGATTTTGCCCACACAGATAGGCCTAGATGCAATTTGCAATAGGAGATCACATTTTCAAACACAGTTACTAGAACGTTTCAAAAGACACTTGTTATTTTTTCCTCTTTCATTTGTCAAAAATTTTGGATCTCCTTTTGTCACCAGAAGATTCATGGTAAAATGTTTCAAAAATTCAGATCGTTAAACTTTAAAAATTTCCTCTTTGGGCACCAAAAATTTCCTCTGAAATCGGAAAATTTCCCTGCAGAAGTATCTGCTGGTTTGCTTAGGTTTCTGGCTGTGGGTTTGTAAAAGTGATTACGGAGGGTTTATTAATTGTTCAAAAAGTGATTACGTGAGTATTTTGTTAGGTTAAAGTAGAACGTTTTTATCATATTGTTTGGAGTGATAAGAGACGAATTTGATAGAACTTTTTGGAGACATTTTGGGAATGCCCAATCATTATAGAACCTCATTTTGTTCGAGGATTGCCCAATGTAAAAATAAAAGTGCCCCAGTCTCATCTCATTTTTATTGTATGATTTTAATCCTGATTCTTCCTGGTTGATCATACTTATAATTTATATGAAATGAAGTTTAACCAAAGTACCGTACTTATGATATCAATTAAAGATTGAAGCACAAATTGGTTATTGCTGACCCCTAAACTACATATACAACTAAAGGTAGTGATCGTGTTAATACTTGTGTGTATGCTGTCAGTGAAAAATGGACATCAAGGAATGTCCCGAGAAGCGGGACTCTATCACCAAACTCTCTCTATGACAATCTTCTCACAAATGTGGTTTTCATTCAATCAGGTATTTGTATGAAAGATTGTTTGTTTTTTGTTTTGGTTTAAAGTATCTTTATTTCCTATATGCCAGAAAATATAAATATATTATTATTTATTCTGTAACGGGGGGGGGGGGGGGGGCAAAAGTAAACGTTATTAATACGTTGGCCCTTATAGCTAGAGTTACTGTTGCACTGATTATTGGGACTTACTATATAGAACACTCATTCGCGGGTATTCATATGTTTAACTTCAAAGAATATCCCTATTGTTTCATTTTTTTCCGATATGGTGGGTTTCATTGTCGAACATCTTGTTATTTGTTTGTTGAATGATAGGTAGAGTACGGATCGGATTCCAGAAATACGGGGTTGTTTGCGTTCTTCTCGGTAATTAATGGTGGCTCTCTGTAGAAATTTATATCAATAATTGCTCAGGGCTCGTGACTTTTGGAGAGGGGCCAGATGTTTTTCCATAGTCGGTCGCAAAGTATGGCCGCTAGTGCATAATGCTGAAGTTAGTGTTGGGACCAGACGCTCATATATATCGGGAATATGATCGTCTACGCTCAAGTAATTTCGCGGTTTTTATCGTTTTTATTGGAACGTTACTTTTGGGTAGTTTGTACTTTTCTAAATGATTCTTACATAATTGTAACTAATTGGAATTGCTTTTAACTTAAATTATTTAGGATTAGGACTATTGTGTATTCAATAAAGTAATTACCACTTTTTTAGCCTTGTATCCTTGATGCAATGGCAGACAGCAGTTTTTTAAAAGTGTGATGATAGAACACCTGGAGAAACTATTATACTCTAGCTTCACCTTTACCTCTTTTGGGTAGTTCCTTTAACTTTGGACAATATATTCCTGCATAGAAAACGTAAATAACGCTTGTCGAAAATTTGTTGTTCGTTTATTATATTATATTCATGCTTATTTTCCCTGATTATTGAATACAAAATAATCAATCATTGCAAGGTGGCAGCGAGTTCCGCACTATTTACAATATTATATATATATTTACAGGTATACCCCAGTGTACGATTGCGTACAACGCCTTCTCAAGTGTTTTACAAGGTAAGAATTACCCAAAAAGAAACTGTTACTAAATTATTGTGAACTCTTCTGGAGGCTGGGACGTGAAATATAGCAGCCGTTCATGCACCAAGAATTATTAATTTGTATTATTACCAGGTTTGCAATATGGTTAGGAGAACATAATTAATATAAGTGAAAATGTAAGTTCAGTGACATTATTTAGCTGCAGCCGGATCTAAAATATCAGGATTCGTCCGCATTACGCCAAAATCAAATTTGCTTTATAAACGATTTATTTGGACAGGTGAAACATTCCGAAATTTCCCTACGATCACACAGTGATGAGATATCACGATCAAGTTGGCGGTTTTGAAGGGTTTGAAACACTCTTTGCATATATTAACCTAGCATGTTCAGAAGTTCTGATCATTAGCCACGTGGCTAATACTCCTATATAATTATGCACTGCTCATAATATAGGAGTATTGTCACGTGACGAATACTCCTATATTATGCACTGCTCATAATATAGTATTGGTCACGTGGCTAGGCACTATTATGGTTAAAATGTCACATTTTTGTGACTTTGTTTACTATAGCTGCCCAATTAGTATTCCTTGGTCTAAAATGTAGTAGATTAGGACGATCTAACAATCATAAAACATCATTGGTTAAAAGGCAGGGATCTAACAGTAATATGGCAAGATTTGGTAAACTTTGTCACACTTAGAATACGATACATCTATTCCCACATCCAGAAACACGCCATCTTGCAGGCAGCCTGGGAGGAAATTTTTTTTTGGGAGGAAAAACGGGAGAATAAGAGGAAATTTTTGAGAAGTTACTCCTAAATTTCGAAATATTTTTTTGGAATAAAGACAAATTAATTGAGGAAATTTTTGAAGAAAATTTTTCGATTGTATAAAAATCAAAGAGGAACATCCCGTCAGTTTTGGAACACAGTGAAATATTCTGATTGGAGAATGCAGATTGCTGTTGTGAAGTTACCAAATTTACGTGAGTACTTGATTCTTTTCAATCCCAGTTTATTGCTGTCCTACAAATTTCTTTAATGCCAAATGCCGTCTAAAACACCCTATATCGCAAAAAATTTCCGGGGGCTGCGCCCCCTAGCCCCCGCCAAGGGGCTCCGCCAAAGGGCTCCGCCTAGGGGCTCCGCCCCTGGACCCCGCTGGGGGCTGCGCCCCCAGACCCCTGCCACAGCTTGCTCGCTTCGCTCGCTGCGCAGCTGGATTGACACGTCGACTCTCTTCGCTCGCCGACAGCCCCCCCCCCCCCCCCAAACTTGCGAGCGAAGCAAGCGGGCCACAGAATTTAGAAAAAAACGCATCTGGGAGGAAATATAAAACTTTCTGGATGTGGGTATCTATTCTACTACACTAGGTGTTCTCAAAACCCTTTAAACTCATTATTTGATGGTTCTTCTACCGATCATACCCCTAAAACATGTTTTTTAAATGGAAATTATAACAGTCACTTGGTTATTGAGAAATTATGTCAATTCTGTCACATTATTTGGAACTGGGTAAATTGCCAAAATCATTTATATCTGATTTTGGTTTGAAAAGCTGAAAAATCTATGTAAGGACAATACAGTTGATTCAAGGTTAAGGGCAGTTCATGCTAACATTGTCACAAAAATGATACGAAATCGTGAATAGGTTAAATTTCGGGAAAAATAGGCAGAGGCTGCTATATTTTCTGTATAGATCAATTCTAACTATGTATAATAATAACTGTTGATGTGATCAAAGATCATATTATTTTTACTTTTACATTGATATTTGATGTGACGGAAATCGGAATTAACATTCCTTGCCCCTATTTTGAAGAACCATATTAGAATTCAATATTCTTTCAAAAATGATTAGCAAATCGAAACTCAAGTTCTGAGTTAATTTTGCTAAGTTACCGAAATGTTATTTATTTCGGTAACAATTTATATTGTTACCTAACAATATAAATTGAATGTGAAAGAATTGGCCCAGGTTTCTATATCTGTAAATTAATCAATTCCAACTATATAGTAAGTACTGTTGATGTGAAAGAAAATATATCACGAATCTAACAGATTATTCCTCTTTTGCCTCATTCAGTTTCGCTTTTCTAAGATACTTTTTCATAAAAATTAAAAGTTGTTGGGAGATTCATATTATTAAACGTTAACTTAAAGAGATTCATATTATTAAACCTTAACTTCTTGTCAGGTAAAGCAGTGTTCGGCTATACCATCTGCATTACAGTGGGTGGAAGTTACTGATATTACTTTAGCTGTAGAGCTAGCTGGTGCAGTCAACTGTGTTAAACATATAAAGTAAGTATTTACTTACTGTTAAACATATAAAGTAAGTATTTACTTACTGTTGGATTTAAGTTATTTTACATTTTAAAACACTCTTTCGAATTTTTATGCCACATCAGACAGCATCAGTTGAACTGAATGATTGGGACTTGGGTTTAAAAATGTTACTGATCAATGAAAGAACTTATCAATAAAATATAAAAATCGTTATATATGGTAATCAAACTTTCCCATTCAACTGGTGCCCAATTAAATAACTTAAATTGCTTTAATTGAGATTGAAATGCCCTGAATTTGATATTTATTGCATATGGTTCCAGGCATGATAACAGCTCATATATAGTGGTGGGCGGAGAATCATCTGACAAACGAGGAATTATCTGGATCATCTGTATCAAATCAGGTTAGTCATCTCACATTTTTCTTGGCATGGTTTTCTTTTAAAAACTCTGATTTTACTGCTGTAACCACACCTAGGCGTTGCAGCCGAAATGAAAGCTATTAACAGTTAACCAATTAAATATGAATATAATGCTTTCAGTATCGACTCGTTGTTTTGTATCATCTACCTACACAATTATCCCCGGAATTAACTGTAACAGCATTTAAATACGCCATTTCTTCGTGTTTGCCATCAACAATTATTTTTCCACACTTGGATAAGACCAAAATCGAAATCAGCCAATTTAACAAACTTAATTGGATGTATGTATCATTCATAGCAACTCGTGATAGCTTCAAAAGTTCATAATATTTAGAGCTGATTTCACTCGAGTTACCAGGTACGGTCAGGGGACAGCTTTACAGAGAGTTTGTGCCCTAAAAATGCAAACTTTTAATCATGTATTTGTGCTCTACTGTAAATTGCAATGCGATTCTACTCTAAATGAAATGAAATGAAAATGAAATGAAATGAAATGAAATGAAATGAAATGAAATAAAGCATTTTTATCCCGCTTATATCAACAATCCAAATAAAAATAAAGATTGCCGATGTCAAAGCGGCTGGCCTCGCGATATAATCCAAAACTAGATACTCAATATATGAATATACTAGTAACAAATATAAAAACCAAAAGTACTTATTTGACATTTTGAAAAAAAAAAAAAATGTATCACACGGTAAAAACTTATGGACGTATATCACTCATTATTATGTATCACTCTCTAAAATCTTTTCCTCACTACAAATATTACCACTTCTGATATAATAATGTTTTTTTGTGTCTTCTTTGGCTATCTGTTTCATTTCCAAGACCAACCGCTGATGGATAGCTCGATCTTCAGGTGATCGATCTGGAGATATGAAAACAGTTTTGTGATCTTCACACAGTCTCAATTTTTTGGCATTTACTAATATCTGATGAACGGTACTAGAATTACCTAGCGAAACTTTGACTGGTCTCGTCTTGTCGGCTGATTTCCTCCCAACCCGGATAGCTGCAAAAACGTGGTTTTTCATCAATCTGCTGAAAAATCACGTCAACTTTATCGCACAGTTTCTCTTCATCACTCTCCTTCAAACCAAAGATTAGCACATTCCTACTGCGATCCTCTTCCGATACAGCATTCTGTACAACCTTTTTCAAACTCTCTTCTGTAAGCACAGGTGCAGTTTTAGACACAGCTTTACTGTATGACTTTATCTCAGCTTGGACAGTGTCTTGAACGGCGGTCTTGACGGTGGAGTGCACGGATTCCAACTGGTTCGATTTGATTTCCAGAAGTTCAGCCTGCAGCTTGATAACAGTACTTTGCGATCGGATAAGATCGCTCTTCAACTCCTCCATATCTTTCTTGATCTCCAGAAACATATTTACATGATTATCGGTAGTCTGATACGCATAATACAAACATTTGACTAAAACTGCCTTCACTGGCTTTTTGAACGTTTCAACTGAAAACTCTGATTTATTGTCACAGCTCATAGCTTCCGCGAGTTCAGTAACCCAAGCGTTATAGGCCTCATGCTCTTCGGTAATGCAGGTAGAGTAACCTGACAATCTTCGAAGAGTATCCCATTCATCATCATCCATCGTGTACTTGTACTTGTATAAAATAAAAACACAGTACCCGCACAATGGCAGTTATAATGTAGCGATAAAATAGAGATAAGAGAGCTAGATTATCAACACGTAACAAACAACTGCACACGTAATGCTGAAAGAATTTCTTAAATCATCTCACAAATTGACGGATATATATATATACTGTACTACTAGTAACCACTATATATCTGACTGTAGGTCGACTGATCCGGGACTGTTTCACGACAACCAGGCCGGTGACGAGCCTCTCTTGCTACTCCTCCCCTTCCCTCCTCTCCTCTCCAGGTCTAGTCCTGGTAATAGGTACTCTGCAGTGTCATCTCTACATCCTTCACATTAATCCTATCACTTCCCCTAACTCCAAACAGGTGAGGCTATCATCCATAAGTTTGGGATTTGGCCAAATAACTATAATGATGAAACGAGTGATTCTCCCATATATTAAAATATTAATAATTAATAATTATTGTACGATGTATCATATTTGAAAGCTTTGAACAAGCACTTACAAACCAATCATTCTCCCAGAAACATCTCCTACCCACTACATTCCTTGAGGACATCTCGGCTGCAACACTGGGCAGCATTACGCATCCCTGTTTTGAAGTGGGCGTTAAATCCAGAGTCAAGGTGGGTCTCGGTAGAGAACGGTTTTGCTAAAATGAGTTGTCATAAAAGGGAAAAAATTTTTTAAATCATGTATTTTTTGGGTTTTAACCCAAAAAATTTGGGAAAATTTTTGCGATTTACTCAAAAGGGTTTGGAAAGGAAATTTTTTTAAAACCCATCTCCCCCAACTGAGGGGGATATTAAAAATTTTACTTTTATACAAAAAAACCCCCATATATCGGGGGGATGTGGGTTTGGGGGGGGGGATTGTTTCCCGGGGACTGTTTTAAAGGAAAACCCCGGGCCCGGGGGGGACGGGCCTCTCTTGTTTACCCCTTTTCCCCTTCCCTCCTTTTTTCCCCCCCCAGGTTTTATTTTTCCTGGTAATGGGGGTATTTGGCGGGTTTTTCCCTCTCTCCCTTTCCTTTTTTCACATTAATCCAAACACTTTTCCCCAAAAACTAAAAAAAGGGGGTTTGGGGGGTTTTTTATAACCCAAAGGGTTTTGGGTTTTTTTGGCCAAAAAATTTTAATTTTAAATGTTTGGAAAACGGGGGGTTTTTCTCCCTATTTTTAAAACAAAATTAAAAAATTAATAATATTTGAAAACGATGTATAAAGGCTTTAAAACAAACATTTTAAAAAACCAAATTTTCTTTTTCTCCCAAAAAACCCATCCCCCTTCCCCAAAATTTAAAAATTCCTTGGGGGGGAACATTTTGGGGCTGAAAAACATGGGGCCGGGCATTAGGGCCCCCTTTTTTTTTTGGAAGGTGGGGTTTTTAAAACCCCGGGGGTTCAAGGGGGGGGGGTCCCCGGTTTTAGGGGGAAAGGGTTTTTGTTTAAAATGGGGTTTTTTTCCATTTTAAAAACCCCCCCCCTTTAATTGTTTAAAATCCCGGGGGGGAAAAGGAAAGGCGTTAATTGGGGGGCCTTGGTTTTTTTTCAAAATACTGTGTTTTGGGGAGTTTTTTTTACGGGGGAACCCATGGGGGTCAAAACTTAGGGAACATCACCTTTTTTAAATGAGGGGGGGGCCCCTATATGGGTTTAAAACCTTTTTCTCACATAAATCCCCAAAAGGGTTAAAATCATGTATGTTTTTCCGGGGGGAAGGTTTTTAAAAAAACCGTTCCCCTTCCCGGGGACTGTTCCGGGGGGACCCTTAAAAAAATTTCCGGGAAAAAAGGGTGGGAATTTTTTATTTTTTTTTCCCCCCGGGGGTTTTTTCCAAAAAATTTTTTGGGGAAAATAAAAAGCATTGAAAATTATCCAAAAGGTTTTTTTTTAAAATTCCATTTGTTTTAAAAAACAATAAAAAATTTTAAAAAAAATTTTTTAACGGGGGCCCCCATCCGGCAGGGGCCCCAATTTTTTCCGTTTGGGGCAAATGGGGGTTAAAAAAACTCGCGATTTTTTTTTTAATTTTTGTAGAAAAAAAAAAGGCCCAGGAAAAAAGGCCAGCTTTTTTTTAAAATTTTCATTTTTTGGGCCCCTTTTAATTTTTTTATTAATTAAACGTTCGGGAAAGGGGGGGGAAAAAAAAAAATTAGCGAGGGGAAAATGGCGTTTTTTTTTAAAGAAAAAGGTTTTTAACCCTTCGACTTTTTGGAAATTGAAAACACCCAACGGGAAATTTTTTTGGCACGTGGGGGGCCCCCGGGATTTACCCAAAATTGGGGGCTTTGCCTTTCTTACTAAAAATAAAAGGGGCGGGGACGTAAAAAAAATAATTTATATAGGTTTTTTTCCGTACCTTTTTTCCCGGAACCCAACCATGGAAATAAAATTTTTCCCCAGGGGCCCTTTTCCCAAAAAAAAAAACCGAAAGGGAAGTTTTTCCCGGTTACAACAAAAAACTTTTTTTTTTTGGTTAAAAATTGTTTTAAAATTTTTTTTAAATGGGCCTTTTAAAATTTTTCCGGGGCTTTGAAAAAAATTTTAAAAATTTTTTGCCTTGGTTTTAAAATTTTTTTATTTCCCCCAAATTTTGGGGAAACCTTTTTCCAAGTGTTTTTCCAAAAAAACCCCAAATTTTTAAAAGGTAAAAAAATTATTTTGGGGGTCTTTTCGGGGGGTTCTTGACCCCCATTTTTGGGGGTTTTAAAAAAAGGGTTTTTTCCCTTGCTAGTGTTTTAAAACCGGGTTTTAACCAGGGGGAACTAGTTTCAAAAATTTTCCGCTCACCCCTATGATTTAATTTCTTTCTTTTTTTAAAAATTTTTTTCCCAAAAACTTTTATTAAAATTTCCAGAAATTAATGCGGGTTAAAATTAAAAACCCGATTTTTAAAAGGTTAAAAAACCAAAATTACCCCCAAATTTCAATTTTTTCTCAGTATTTCAAAAACCCCCCAAAATTTTGTTTTGGGGAAAAAGGATTTGGAAAAACCAAAACCCGGTTGTGCTTCAAAAAAATCCCACCCCCCCCCAAATTAACATTGGGGCCCTAGCAAAAAACCAAATTTTACCCAATAAAAATAAAAAAAATTTTAATATTGTTTTTATGAAAAATATAAAAAAAACTCCCCAAAGGTCCTTTTTTCGGGGCTAAAAAACTAAAAAATTTTCCTTTTTTTCTTTTGCCCTTTTTTGGGGGCTCTCCCGGGGTCCTTTTTTTGGGTTTTTAGGGGGGGGACAAAAAGGGCTTTTTTTTTAAAAGGCCCCCTTTCCCCCCTTTCCCTTTTTTTGGCAGTTTTTTCTTTTGGGGCGAAAAAAAAAATTTGAGCAAACCCCCTTAAAAAAATGTCAAAATTTAAGCTTAATTTTTTGTAAAAGTTTGGTTAAAACGAGCTTGTTTTGGGGCGCATAAAAATTTGAATTTCACGGGGTTTTGGACTGGGGTTTTCCTTGGGTATTGTGTTTTTTTCCCAAAAATTTTTTTACAGCTAAAGTTTTTTCGGTTTTTTTTTTATTTTGGAAAAGGGGGTAAAAACCAAAAATCCCCGGTTTCCTTTTGCATAAAAATTTTTCCTCAGTTCCCGGAAAACCCCCCAAAAAAGTTTACCTTTATTTTTTACTTTGGGATCTTCTTCGAGGGAAAAACCCTTTTTACGGGCGGGGTTTGGGATCTTCTTCGGTGAAAAGGGGGGGGAGGGTTTTTGCAGGGTTTTTTTTTCCCAAAAAAAAGGCGAAAAGGTTTTTTGTCTCTTTCTGAGTTTGCCCCTTTTCCCCCAAAAATTTTTCCTTTTTTAAACCCAACCTTTTCCCAACCCCCAATTTTTCCCCCCAAAATTTTCAAAAATTTTTTTTCCCAGGGTTTTTTTTTTCTTGGGGGGGCCAGAAATTTCCTTTTTTAAATTTCTTTTTTTTGGGGTTCGTTTTTGCATTTTTTTTTTCCCTAAAAAACATGGGTTTTTTGGGGGTTTTAAGCTGTTTCAAGGGGCGGTTGAAAAAGGGGGAAACCACCTTTTCATTTTTCCCTTTTCCCCAATCCCCCCCCACTTTTTCCTCAAAAACCGGGGGGGTTTTTTTCCCAAGGGTTTTGGGGAAATTTTTTAAAATTTTGGGAAACCGTTTTCCCTTTTAAAAAAAATTCATTAACCATTTTTGCAAATTTTTTCCCCCCTTTTTGGAATTTTTTTTGCTTTGGGAAAAATTTAAAATTTGAAAAAAAAAAATGTTGAAATTTGGGTTTTTTAATTTAAAAGGGGAAGGGGATCCGGGGGGTTTATTTTTGATGTACTTTACTTCGCCCTTAAACCCAAAAGGGGTTGTTTATTTCGGGATTTTTCCTTACTGGGCCCAGGGTCCCCGAATTTTTACTTTTTTTGATGTATCTTCCCTTAAACCAGTTGTTAAAACCTTTTTTTCTTTAAATTTTTCCCCAAAAAAATTTTTCCCCATTTTTTAAAGTTTTCTTTTTTTCCCCTTTTTTAATTAAAGTTTGTTTTATTTTTTTTAAAAGGGGACCCGGGGGGGGGGCCCCCCCTTTAAGGGTTTTTTTAAAAACCGGGGGGTTTTTTTGAAAAAATTTTAATATATAATAAAAAAAAACGGGAAAATCTGAAATCTTTTAAAACTTCAGGGTCTAATAAGGGAAAATAATAAAAAGCTGTATTTTAAAATTTTTAAATTTTTTCTTTTTCCATTTTTTAATTAAAGGTTTTTTGTGTAAAAAAAGGAAAATTTTTTTTATTTCCCCCCATTTAATTTTTCCCCCCAAGGTTTTTAAATTTCCAAAACCCCCAAAAAAATTTTTTAAATTTTAAATCGGGAATTTACAAATGTCATTTTAAAATTTTTTTCTCTTATTTTTTTTATTTTTAAAAAAATGCCCAGGGGGTTTGAGCCTTTTAACTTAAAATTAAAGATTAAAAAAATTTTTCCCTCCCCCGCGGTTCCGGTTTTTTTTCCCCCCCAACGTAGGCGTTTTTTGGGGGAAAATTTGTTTGGGTGGGGGGGTCGGGGTAGGGTGTAGTGGAAAAGGGGGTAGGGTGGTTTTGTTGCGGGGGTTTTATTTTGATTCTTTGGGGAAAAATTAAGGTTTTGCGTTTTTTTGATTTTGTGTTTGGGGTGGGTTTTTTTGTGTGAAAAAGGCCCTTTAAAATTTTTGGGGAGAAAAGGGCCAGGAGTCTTTTTCCGGAAAAAACTAATTTTGGCGGGGGTTGGGGCAGTAAAAAATTTTTTCCGTTTTCAAAAGTGGGGGGGTTAATTTTTTAATTTTTTGGTTTAAATTTGTTTTTGTAACAAAGGGGAATTTTAAGGTTGAATGCCCCCTGTTTTTTTTGGGGATATTTTAAAAATACTAAGTTATGTAGGGGGGGGTTGTTTTGGTTTTTTGGGGGGGCCCCTTTTTGAGTTTTCCCCTTTAAAACCTGGGTTTAATTTTTCCCAGAAAAAAATTTTTTCCCCCAAAGTTTTCCCCTTCGTTTTTGGGGCCTCTTGATTGGTTTTTTTCCCCAATCCCCAAGGGGTTTAGCATTGGGCCTTGTAAATGTTTTTTAAAAAAAAAAAAGGGGGGAAAAAGCCCAAGTTTTTTTTAAGGGTTTTTTTTTCATTTGGAGGGGGCCCAAACCCAAGTGGCCCCTTTTAAAAAAAAATTAAATTTGTTGTCAAAAAGTGTTTTTTTCCCGGGTTTATAAAAAGGAAAAAGGCCAAGTCAAAAAGGTTTGTTCTCCTGGGCTTGGATTTAAACCCTGTGGGGGGATATTTTTTTTGGAAAAAAAAGGGCCCTTTTGTTTGGTTTTTGGGCCCCTTTTTCCCGGGAAAAAGTTTTTACCCCGTCCCTTTTAATTTAAAAGGGTTTGCGTTTTTTCACGAAAATTTTCCCCTTTAAATAGTGAAAAACCCCCCAAATTTTTTTTAAAAGGTTTTACCCCTGGGTTTTGGGGGAGGCCCTTTTTGGGGGCCCGTCCCTTTTTTAAAAAAATGGGTTGGGGGGGACGAAAAACCGGGCCTTAAAAACCCTTTTCCCCCCCTTTTTTCTGTTTTGTAAAAAATAGGGGATAAAATGTGTGTTTTTTGGTTGGCGAAAACCCCCGGGGGACGGGGGAACCCCCGGGAAAATTTGGGGGGGGGGGGGGTGGGGGTTAAAACCAAAAAAGTTTGTGGGATTAAATTTAAAAGGTCCCCTTTTTTTTAACGGAAAAATGGTGGCCCGGTTTTAAAATTTTTTTTTTAAGGGAAAAACCCAGGGTTTCTTTTTTCTTTTCGGGCCCCCAAAAAGGGGGGAAAGTATTGTTTTTGCCCCCACTTTAAATTTTAAAATTCACCCGTTTTTCCCCGAAAAAATTTTTTAATTTAAAGGGGAAAAACGTGCCCCCCATTTCCATTAAACCTTTTCACTTACCCCCCGCTAGGGAAAAACATTTTTGTTAAAAAAAGGGTTTTTCGTTTCTAGGGGTTTGGGCTAAATCCCCAAAAAAGGTGTTTTTTTTTTTTGGGAAATTGGGAAGGGGAAAAAAAATTTTCCCTTTTTGTTAAAAAACCCTTTTGGTTTCGGGGGAGCGGGGGTTTTTTTTGGGGAATTTTTTTTTAAAACCCGGAATTTTCCTTTGCTCGGTTTTAAACCAGAAAAAATTTATGATATTCGAAATTTTTTGGGCGAAAACCGTTTTTTAAAAAATTAGCAAAAAATTTGGATTTTTTGGGGGAAAAGGGTTTCTTTGGGGATAAAAAATCCCCCAAAAGGGAGTATTTTTCCCCAAAAATTGGGGGTGGCCCCGGGTTTTATTTTCCCAAAAACTGGTTTTTGGGGGGGGCCCTTCGAGTCTTCTTCCCCCGGGCCCCGGTCCCAAAATTTGGTTTTTGGGGCCCCCCCGGGCCCCCGAAAGGGGGGGGGATGGGAAAAAAAAAAAATTTTTAAAATTTTGGGGGAACCTTTTAATTTGGCCTTTAATGTTCCAGTTTTTTTTTATTTTTAGTATAGGATTTTTTCCAAAAAAACGAAAAAAAGTTTTGGGGTGGAAAAGGAAAAAAGGCCCACCCACGGGAAAAATTTGGGTTTTCTTTTTGGAGGGGTTTTTGGTTTGGGGAATACTTTTTTTGGGGGGGTTTAAATTTTTAAAAGGTTTTTTTAAATCCCTCCCAGGCCTTTAAAAAAAACCCGTTACGGGACTTTAAAAAAATTTTGTTTCCCTTTTGAAGTCAAAAAAATTCAAAAAAATCGACAAAGCAAAATTTTTTTTCTTTTATTTTTTTCGGGGAAAGGGGTTTTTAGCAAAAAAGGTTTGGGGTTTTTGAAATTTAGTAAACTTCTTTTTTTTGGGGGCCCCCCTTTGTGTATGGGGGGAAAACTCGGGGCCGATTTTGGGGGGGAGCTTTGGGGGAAAAATTTTCCCCCAGAAAAAAGGAAAGGGGAATTTTATGATTAGGGGCCAAACGTTTTTTGTGAAAAATTTCTTTAAAAATCTGGGGTTTTCCCAAGCTTCATTGGTTCAATTTTGTGTAAAAGTGTCCCCTTGGGTTTTTTAAATTTTTTTAAAAATTTTTAACTAAATTTTCAGGGGGGGGGTCAAAAGGTTTTTAAAACCCCAATTTTTTACGGGTTATTTCCCTTTATTTTCCCGGCCCTTTAAGGGCCCTTTCCGGGTAAAAAAATTTTTTTAAAAAAAACCCCCCGGGGGATCAAAAAATTTTGGGGCCTAGCCAACTTTTGGGATTTTTAGGGGTTCCCTTGGGAAAAATTTTGGAAAAATATCTTTAAAAAATTTAAACCCGGGTACTTTTCGGGAGGGGGGCCGGGGTTTTGGTATTTTTTCCCCCAAATTTCATCCCTTTTTTTTTATTATTTAAAATTGGCCCCGGGGGACTTTTTTTTTCCCCGGGGGGGGAATTTTAAAAATTAATTTTCCCTTTTGCTTTTTGGGGGTTTTTTTCGCTTTTTTTAACCCCTTTAAAAAAAGTTTTTTGAAAAGTTATTTGGGTTTTTTGGCCCAAAATTTTTTTTTTGGGTTTTTTACAAAAATTTATTAAAAAAGGTTTAACCCATTTTTCAAAAAAATCTTTTTTTCCCAATTTTCCCACCATGCCCCCCTATTTTTTGATAAAAAAATGGTGTTTTGGTAGTTTTTTGGGGGAATTTCGGGGTTTCCCCAAATTTTTTAAAACCCCCTTTGGGCCCTTATTTTTAAAAAAAATTTTTAAAAAAATTAAAGGGAAAACCTTTCATTTTTAAAATTGTTTTTTTATACCCTCAAAATTTTGAGTTAAAAAAAACCAAAAAATTTTTTTTAAGAGGGGGATAAAAAAAAAACTAGGAAAAAAATTTTATAAATTTTTAAATCAAAAAAAAATTGGGCCAAAAATTTTACCTTTTTTCCCCCACCTTTTTGGGGAAAACCCCACCTCTAAAAAAAAAATCTTTTTTGGGGGCCATTTTTGGGTTAGTTTTACGAGGTTTTAAAAGGCCGGGCTAAAAAAAACCGGGCCTTTAAGGGGGGGTTTAAATAGGGGGGCTAAAAATTTTTAAAAGGGCCGGGGGGTTTAAAAGGGGGTTTTAGGTTTAAGCCGCTTAATTTGTTTTTTTGAGGGGAGGCTATTCCCGGTTTTTAAAAGTCCCTTTTTTAAACCCCGTTTTGGTTTTTAAAAAAGGGGTTTTATAAGCCGGTTATAAGATTTTTAAAACTCAACAAACTTTTCTATGAACGAGGGGTCAGGGGGGCCGGGTAAAAAATTTTTAAAGGGGAAAAAAAGGGTTTTTAAAGGCCGGTTTTTTAAAACCCGGGGTTTTAAAGGTTTAGGAAAGGGGAAAAAGGGGTTTAAAAAAGGGCCGGGGTTTAAAAAGATTTTTAACTAAATTTTAACGTTTTGACCAAGTCGGGAGGCCGGCTAAAGGGGAAATTTTTCCGCAAAAAACTTTTAAGTGGCCGGGCTTACATTTTTTTGGGTTGAGGGAGGGGCTATTCCCCTTTTTGTGTTTAACCCCCCAAGTGGTTGCTTTTAGCGTTTTGGGGAAATTAAAAAAAAAGTGGGTTTATACCCCGGCCAAAAAGCGTTTTTCCTCGGGCCCTTATTTTATTCTAACCTACATCTTTTTACTGAACCCCGGCGGGGAGGGGGGCTAAAAAAAAATTTCAGGGGGAAAAGGGGGCTTTTTAAGGCCGGTTTTAACCCCGGCCCTTATTCCCCCGCTTAGGATCAAAAGTGGGGTTTATAAGGGCCCGGTTTTTAAAGCCGGCTAAAAAGAATATTAATTTCAAATTTAAAATTTCCTTTAATTTGAAAGGGATATTTCGGGGGGCCGGCTTATAAAAAAATTTTTCCAAAGCGAAAAGGGAAACCCCTTTAAAGGGGTAAACCCCTTTTTAAAAAGGGGAAAGGGTGGGGGGAAATATTTTTTCCCAAAAAAAATTTTTTGGGAAAAATTTTTAGGTAACCCCCCCTTTTTTTTTTTAAAACTTTTATTCCCTTTTAAATGGGGGGGGAAGCCGGTTTTTAAAAAAAAAGTGCCGTAATAGCGGCTAAAGCGGTTTTTTTAAGGCCGGCTATTAGGAGGCATTTTGAGCCGGGCTACTTTACATTGGGAAGGTTAGCGGAAGCCTTAAAGATTTTTAAACCTGCATATGTTTAGGAAAACCAGGGATAAGTATTATTTTTTAAAGGGCCTAATGCGTAAGCCCGTTTTGGGGTTTAGGTAAAAAAGGGGTTATGAAACGGATAAACCGGCTATTAGATTATTTAAACCGTAAGCTTGAAGGTTGGCCTTGGGAATTTATTAAAAGGAAAGCTTTAACCGTCTAATTTACTACATTTTTACAAAGGGGGAGGGCTATATGGGGGGCACGTATTAAACATTATTCCTAATAATGGTTAAAGCCGGTTAGAACTTTTTTTTCCGAAAAGGTTATGCGGTTATAACGCATTACAGATACCCGGTTAAGGTTTTTTAAACCATTCTTGCCTGGTTATAGGAGTTTATTTAAAAACCGTTTATAATTTTAACCGGCTTAAGGGGCCCTTTATAAAATGGGGGTTATTTTCTGGGTTTTTTTAACCGGCTAAAAGTTTCTTAAACTTTGTTTACAACCTTTAATATAGTTTGGGGGTTTAGGTTATTTAAACCCCTTTTTCGATTTAAAACGGTTCGAATTAACGTTAATTTATAAAGTTTTAAAAACCCCTAAAGGAGAGGATATACGGAAATTAGGGTTTTAAAATCAAAACCCCCCTTTTAGCCTTATAATTTTGGACAAAAGCCGGGCTGGACAAAAGTATTTAAACCGGGCCGTGCAAAGGGGGGGGGTTAAGGGCCTTATCCTTTCCTTAATATCTTATTTTTAATTAACTTTGGCCCAAAATTTAGGCCCAAATTTTCCCCCTTTCCCCCCGGGGGCCCGAAATTATTTAAAAAAATGTGGGGTTTTAATATTTTAAAATAAGTTCATTGGGAGTCTTGTACATTTCTGTTTTTACCTAAAGGGGCTTTGCCGGCTTAAATTTGGGGGGGGTTTAAAAAAAAACCGGCAAAATAGCCGGTTTCCTGAAAATTTTTTTTTTGCCGGCTCCGGGGAAACTATCTTTTTCCAGTACGAAAAAAGTTGATTTTAAATATTTTTTATACGGTTTTTACCCCGGTTTTAAAAACCCGGGGGCTTTTTTTAAAAAACCAAATTTTTTCGTTTCCCCTAAAGGGGGCTTTTTAGCCGGGGTTTATAACCGGCTAAAGCCGTTTTCACTGAATTTCTTATGGCCCGGCTCCTGACAAAACGTTCAGTCGATGTAGTTTTTATTAAATTCTTATTCCGGGGGGGTTTTATGGGGGGGTTTAAAAACCATTTTTTGATACCTAAAAACCGGCTAATGCGGGGGCTTATACCGGGGCTATAAAAATTTGAAAAAGCCCCCCTATAAGGGGGCCGGCGGTTGATCTACCAATTTTTTTTTATGAAAAAAAAATTTAAAAAAATTATATTTTTTTTTAAAACAAAAAATTTTGGGGACAAAAAAGTAGCTACCCCAACGGGGGAAAAACAAACGTTTATTATTCACCCCAAAACCCCGTGAAAAAGGTTGGGTTTGCAAATTTTTCACGGTTTTACGGGGGCGCGTTTCAACCCGTTTTCCTAAACTTTCCTTTTTTTTCATTTTAATTTAAGTCCCCAAAGATTAGAGCCCAAAAAATTTTTTGGACCCCCCCCCAAAAACAATTAAAAAGGTAATTAAATTTTTTAAAATTTTTTGGGGGTCTTGACCAGGGGGGGTTTTTGAAAACGGTCAAAAAGGGGGGCAGTTTTCCATAAAAAAAACCCCGGGAATGACCTTGAAAATTTTTTTTGGCCCCAAAAAATTTGACCTTATTTGGCATTAAATTGGGGAAAAATTTGGGAAATTTAAGGGGGGGCCCATTAATTTTTGGGTTTTAAAAAATTTTGGGGATTTATTTTTTTTATTTGTAAAATTTTTTTAAAGATATTTAAACGGGGTTTAAAAGTGTTTGGGGGGGACCGGTTTTAAAAAAAAAAAAAAATGCCCCTTGGGGAAATTAATTTAAGTTTTCTTATTCTGTTTTGATCCTTTTTAAAAAGCCCCACCAAAAAAAAAATTTTTCCCCAGTTTCCCAATTTTCTTTCCCAAATTTCGGTCCCCCCCCCGGCCCCCCCCCCATATTTTATTTTGGTTTCTTAAATACAGGAAATACAAAGGAATGGGCCTTTTTTTTTAATATGAGGAAGGGTAACTTTTTAGCTGGTTTTTTAAAAGTTCGGTTTATTCAAATAAAAAAAGGGCTTTTTTCGTTTAATTTTTTTTTTTTTTTTCTGGATGTTAAATAAAAACCACCCCCCGGGGGATGCCCAACCCCCCTTTTTAAAAAAAAATTAAATTTGGGAAAAAAACCGGTAATTATTTTTGTTTTTATTGTTTTATGATCTGAATTTTTTTTTTCCCAACTTTTTCCACTTTCCCCCCATTTGTTTAGAAAAGTAAAATTAAAAATTTTTGAGGGGAAATAAAAGTTTTTAATTTGTAAAAAAATTTGGTAACTTCCCTTTAAACTTTGGTCGAAAAAAAATCGTGTCCATTAATGGTCAGATTTCCAAAATTTTTGCAAAAAAACTGACATTGACATTAAATTTGGGGCCCATTAATTGACATTAAATTGACATTTTTTTGGGACATTAATTTTTAAATTTTAATTTGGGGACATAAATTGAAATTTTTTTTTGGGGAAAAATTAATTTTGACATTTAATTGACATTTAAAAAGGGGAATTAATTTTAATTTTTTTGGGGTTGGGCTTTTCCCACCCCCCTTGACCACCACTTTTTTGGGGGGGGGGTTTTTCCCCTTGCTAGTTAAATTTAAAAGTTTTTTCGTTATTAAATTTTTACTTTTTGTTTTTTTTTTTCCCTTTAATATTTTAAAAAACCCCAAAATTTTGGCAGGGGGAAAAAGGAACTACAGCGGGGCCTTGGGAAAATGAAGGGGGTGGCCGGGGGGGGTTTGGGAGAACGTGTGTAAAAGGTGTAGGGGTTGCGGGGAAACTTGGGGGGTGTTTCCCGTTGTGGGGCTTCAAAAAAGGGGGTTAGTTCCTTTTTTTTTAGATTTTTAGAGGGTTTTTTTTGGGTTTTTTTTTTTTTCAATTTTTAAAAACATTTTTTTTCCCCCCTTTGGGTCACCCCCAAAAATTTATTTCCAGTTTTTAGATTCGCCCGGGGGTTTTTTTGGGGGGGAGAAAAATTAGCAAAAAAAACCTGGGGGTTTTGTTAATATTTTTTAAAATTTTTTTTCCCGCGGGCCCCGGGGTTTTCCCCCGGAATTTGTAGCCCCCTTTTTAAAAAGAAATCCTTTGATAAGTTACTTTTTAAAAAACTTTATCAAAGGGGAAAGGGGGGAATTATGAACTTTCATTTGAAAAAAAAAAGGGGAAACAGGGGGAAAATTTTTTTATATTTGTATTTCTCAAAGGGGGGTGATTTTGCATTTAAAACCGAATGGAACTTTCAATCGGGGGCCCACTTAGTGATTTCCAAAAACCCCTTTAACCAACAAAAAATTTTTTTTTAAAAACCCTGTTTTTTCCCACCCCAATTAAACTTTCCCCCTTCCCGCCCCCAAAAAAATTTTTTTAAGAAAATTTGAATTTTTTTAAACTAAGTGACAGCCCCCCTACCTGTTTAAAGGTTTTTTTTAAAATTTGGTAAATTTTTAATTTTTAATTTTTGGCCCCCAAAAGGGGGCAAATCCCAAAAACTTTTAAATTAAAATTTTTTTTTAATCTTTTTTTAAAATTCAGTTTAAAAAAATTTTTTAATTTCTTTGGAATTTTTTCCACCCCCTGGAACCAGTTTCCCCTTTAAAAAAAAATTTTTAAAAAAAACCCTCTTTAAATTAAAAAATTTTTAAAAAAAAACGTTCAATAATGGAAAAAATTGGGTTTTACAATTTAAGAAAATTTTTACCAAAAATTTTTTTTATAAACCTACCAAGGGATAAAATTTTACCTCCTAATCAATTCCCCCCCCCCTTTTTACCCCTAAATTTGGGGTTAAATACCAAGTGGGTGGGGGGGTCCCGCACACTTTTTTACCAAAATCAAAAATGTTTACGTTTATGGTCCCACGTTTTAATTTGATCATGGGCTTTTTTAAAAGCAAAACCCACGTGGGGGAATCGTGTAGTTTTGGGTTCACTTTCTCTGTGCAGGGTTTTTCGTGGACCCGCCCCGTCATCTTTTAATTTCATGGGGGAACATTCCCCCCCCAAAAAAAACCGCCCAAAAAATTAAGTGTAAACACTCGCTGCGCTTCGTGTTTACACAAGGACAGAGACCTCGTGCCCCCGCGGGGTCTATCTGAAATTTAAATGCGTTTGCCTGCCGTGTCTATATATAATAATTTATTATCTATGAAAAGGTATTATAATGATAATATTATCTATTACTCATATAAACACTTTGGTTGTCGTAACAACTTCACTAATTTTTTTACTTCCAGGTGGCTGGCAAATCTGGTCCGTGGCCGGCTCTAAAGCAATCCTCCAATTCACCAGTTCCCTCCAGTCAGGCGTCTACCCTGTCACCAACTTCAGTCTCCTGGCTCCAGAGAACGATCCTCACAACATCCTCTACCTGTGGGTGACTCACTCCAAGACAGAGCTGGAGAACAGTTTAGAGTGTCTGACAACTGCCACCATGTATCAGCTCAGGTTTAGGAACAAGGTGGTTGGGAACAAACCGGGGGTCAATGACCAATACCGAAGAATCGAGTCACTGATACAGAGCTTTGCTTTCAACCTGTCTCAACCCATGTTTGTTGGGAAGGAGAGTGGAGTTTTCAAGAGGTTGGTGGATTTTGAAGCGATCCAAAGAGTGAACTATCTGCAGGGTTGTAACGATTTCAACGGGGTGGTCATCTCTTTGGAAACCACCAAATTCATCATTACAGTTCTGTTTGATTTGAACGCCTGGTACTTTGCTCAGATGCCGGGATCACCTAATCAAGTGGCTAGGCTATCGCCATACATATCCTACCTGCCTCTGGAAAAGTCTTCGATGCCATCATACTGCTGCTTACAAGCAGTCAAAGTCAAAGCTCAAAGTCTGTTTCGAGGGAAGCTTTCGTCATCTGAAGCGTGTAATGTTTTCCCTTGCTCGCTTAACACCATCGTAAGATATTACATTGGTAAAAACATCGTTAACGCCTTCTACTTTCCAACTAATGAGCTGGTATTGGACCCCGGTAACAGTGTCCAGGGTCTTGCAGATCTGGCTCTAAAAGGCATATTTACCAAGCACAACACTCTCGTCCAATCCAAAAAAGGTAGACAGAAAGTCTTTGAGTTTCTCACCACATTCCTGCCCGATTTGAAGATAGCTCTGAACAATGCCATGAGTCCAATGTTGAGTGGCCTCCCGACCGGAGATACAGAACTGAAGAATCTCCGAGAACTTTTATCAGTGTCATCACACTGCATACATCTCGGAAACAAACTAAGAAAGGTACTCCCTAAAAAATACAGCTACCACGTCCTCTACCAGCACACCTATCAGTACGCAAAAACAGTCCTAGCCCTGACCGACGTCCAGGTACTTCCGTCCAGCCACGCATCTCTCCAAGACTTGGGGTGTCGGATGTTACCCTTACGATTCACGGCTATCGGAGAGCTACTGGATAACATTTCAGGTCTGTCAGACTTGTGGGAAGATGATATGTTTCCTCCTAAAACCATAAGATCTCTTTTAAATGTTTTCTATACTAAGCCTCTAGATACGACTTTGCAAGGGTATGTAGTAGCATACTCTGTGCTGTATCTCAACAAAGATAATCTTGATATCCGGGACTTAAACACTCTCTCTGGGGAAGATGCCGATGCTATATCTAGTATCTTCCATCTCGACCAAAAAGACTTAAAAAAACAAATTCATCCAAAATCCCCTTTACCATCGGGAAATTCGGGGGGGGTTTTTTTAAAAAGGGTACGGGTTAAACTTTAAAACTCTATATGTGGGGACATTCTTGTTTAAAAAAAAAGAAAAAAACGTGATGTTTTGCGAAGCGGGGATTGGCTGGATGGTTCTGGGATGAAGGTTTCCTTACGCGAGGTCTTTTTCCCTCCTAGAAACCATTTTTTTTTGGTTTTTTTTTTTTTGGGGAAAAAAAA